>NW_028132918.1:0-168635 GCF_964374135.1 Grampus griseus | reverse complement strand
AAGCTGGCCCGAAGCCACTGGGAGCCACCATTGAGTTGGCACGGCCCCTAAGACCCAGCCACGGCACCCTCGCCCCCACGCCACCGTCCGAGCTCAGGACCCCGCCCCAGGTGGCCGGCAGGCCCGGGGAAGCGGCCCGGGCCCTCGATCCCGCTCCCGCCCCGGGCCATGGCGAAACGGCGGAGGGGCGGCTTTTTCCGTATGGAGCTGTGGAGAGCCAGCCCGGCAGACAGGTGGCGGCGCCGGGGCTGGGCTGCAGTGGGGGCGGCCAGGTGCAGGTCGAGGGGCTCGCGGGCCGCACGGACGGCCCCCGGGTCCGCGGCCACGTCTGGTTCCCGTCAGGCCACGCCCGGAGCGTCTGGTGTGCCTCTGCCTTCCAGGGACGCCTTCTGGCCGCCTGGCCGCTCAGGCAGGCGGGGAGCGCCCCATCAGACGCTGGCTGTGGTGGGAGGGGCCTGAGGAGGTGGGGCTTGCAGCTGTGCCGGGCGGGGGCGGAGAGAGCCGCGAACGCCGCGAGCGACAAGAGGAGAAGGCGGAGCGGGAGGCAAAACGCCTGGAGCACCCGGTCTTCCCTGGAGGTCTCCCATCCAAGTTCTAACCAGGCCCGACCCTGCTTAGCTTCCGCGATCGCGGCGAGATCGGGCCCTTCTAGGCTGCTTCGGCAGTGGATGCCGGCGGGGTCGCGGGCTGCCTCTTGAGGCGCAGCTTTCGCAGGCGCTTGGGCCTTACCGTCAGCCCAGCGGCCCGCCCGTCCCGGCAGGGCCCCGCCGCCCGCCTAGGCAGGGGAACGGAGGTCTCGGGCACCTGGGGGTGGCGGAGGTGCTGGCGACCACCCAGCCCAGGGCGGGCGGGAGCCAGCAAACTTTTCGGCGCTTGGCGCCCCGCCCCAGATCCCGCAGGCCGCTCACGGGGAAGTGGCCCAGGAGGCTTCCGGGCCCGGGGACCGCGGGCCCTTGGGCATCCCACCTGCCCGCCCACGCTGCGCTAGGCGCAGCTCAGACGCAGACCGGGCCGGCCCTCCTGCCCGACAGAAGCTGGCCCGAAGCCACTGGGAGCCACCATTGAGTTGGCACGGCCCCTAAGACCCAGCCACGGCACCCTCGCCCCCACGCCACCGTCCGAGCTCAGGACCCCGCCCCAGGTGGCCGGCAGGCCCGGGGAAGCGGCCCGGGCCCTCGATCCCGCTCCCGCCCCGGGCCATGGCGAAACGGCGGAGGGGCGGCTTTTTCCGTATGGAGCTGTGGAGAGCCAGCCCGGCAGACAGGTGGCGGCGCCGGGGCTGGGCTGCAGTGGGGGCGGCCAGGTGCAGGTCGAGGGGCTCGCGGGCCGCACGGACGGCCCCCGGGTCCGCGGCCACGTCTGGTTCCCGTCAGGCCACGCCCGGAGCGTCTGGTGTGCCTCTGCCTTCCAGGGACGCCTTCTGGCCGCCTGGCCGCTCAGGCAGGCGGGGAGCGCCCCATCAGACGCTGGCTGTGGTGGGAGGGGCCTGAGGAGGTGGGGCTTGCAGCTGTGCCGGGCGGGGGCGGAGAGAGCCGCGAACGCCGCGAGCGACAAGAGGAGAAGGCGGAGCGGGAGGCAAAACGCCTGGAGCACCCGGTCTTCCCTGGAGGTCTCCCATCCAAGTTCTAACCAGGCCCGACCCTGCTTAGCTTCCGCGATCGCGGCGAGATCGGGCCCTTCTAGGCTGCTTCGGCAGTGGATGCCGGCGGGGTCGCGGGCTGCCTCTTGAGGCGCAGCTTTCGCAGGCGCTTGGGCCTTACCGTCAGCCCAGCGGCCCGCCCGTCCCGGCAGGGCCCCGCCGCCCGCCTAGGCAGGGGAACGGAGGTCTCGGGCACCTGGGGGTGGCGGAGGTGCTGGCGACCACCCAGCCCAGGGCGGGCGGGAGCCAGCAAACTTTTCGGCGCTTGGCGCCCCGCCCCAGATCCCGCAGGCCGCTCACGGGGAAGTGGCCCAGGAGGCTTCCGGGCCCGGGGACCGCGGGCCCTTGGGCATCCCACCTGCCCGCCCACGCTGCGCTAGGCGCAGCTCAGACGCAGACCGGGCCGGCCCTCCTGCCCGACAGAAGCTGGCCCGAAGCCACTGGGAGCCACCATTGAGTTGGCACGGCCCCTAAGACCCAGCCACGGCACCCTCGCCCCCACGCCACCGTCCGAGCTCAGGACCCCGCCCCAGGTGGCCGGCAGGCCCGGGGAAGCGGCCCGGGCCCTCGATCCCGCTCCCGCCCCGGGCCATGGCGAAACGGCGGAGGGGCGGCTTTTTCCGTATGGAGCTGTGGAGAGCCAGCCCGGCAGACAGGTGGCGGCGCCGGGGCTGGGCTGCAGTGGGGGCGGCCAGGTGCAGGTCGAGGGGCTCGCGGGCCGCACGGACGGCCCCCGGGTCCGCGGCCACGTCTGGTTCCCGTCAGGCCACGCCCGGAGCGTCTGGTGTGCCTCTGCCTTCCAGGGACGCCTTCTGGCCGCCTGGCCGCTCAGGCAGGCGGGGAGCGCCCCATCAGACGCTGGCTGTGGTGGGAGGGGCCTGAGGAGGTGGGGCTTGCAGCTGTGCCGGGCGGGGGCGGAGAGAGCCGCGAACGCCGCGAGCGACAAGAGGAGAAGGCGGAGCGGGAGGCAAAACGCCTGGAGCACCCGGTCTTCCCTGGAGGTCTCCCATCCAAGTTCTAACCAGGCCCGACCCTGCTTAGCTTCCGCGATCGCGGCGAGATCGGGCCCTTCTAGGCTGCTTCGGCAGTGGATGCCGGCGGGGTCGCGGGCTGCCTCTTGAGGCGCAGCTTTCGCAGGCGCTTGGGCCTTACCGTCAGCCCAGCGGCCCGCCCGTCCCGGCAGGGCCCCGCCGCCCGCCTAGGCAGGGGAACGGAGGTCTCGGGCACCTGGGGGTGGCGGAGGTGCTGGCGACCACCCAGCCCAGGGCGGGCGGGAGCCAGCAAACTTTTCGGCGCTTGGCGCCCCGCCCCAGATCCCGCAGGCCGCTCACGGGGAAGTGGCCCAGGAGGCTTCCGGGCCCGGGGACCGCGGGCCCTTGGGCATCCCACCTGCCCGCCCACGCTGCGCTAGGCGCAGCTCAGACGCAGACCGGGCCGGCCCTCCTGCCCGACAGAAGCTGGCCCGAAGCCACTGGGAGCCACCATTGAGTTGGCACGGCCCCTAAGACCCAGCCACGGCACCCTCGCCCCCACGCCACCGTCCGAGCTCAGGACCCCGCCCCAGGTGGCCGGCAGGCCCGGGGAAGCGGCCCGGGCCCTCGATCCCGCTCCCGCCCCGGGCCATGGCGAAACGGCGGAGGGGCGGCTTTTTCCGTATGGAGCTGTGGAGAGCCAGCCCGGCAGACAGGTGGCGGCGCCGGGGCTGGGCTGCAGTGGGGGCGGCCAGGTGCAGGTCGAGGGGCTCGCGGGCCGCACGGACGGCCCCCGGGTCCGCGGCCACGTCTGGTTCCCGTCAGGCCACGCCCGGAGCGTCTGGTGTGCCTCTGCCTTCCAGGGACGCCTTCTGGCCGCCTGGCCGCTCAGGCAGGCGGGGAGCGCCCCATCAGACGCTGGCTGTGGTGGGAGGGGCCTGAGGAGGTGGGGCTTGCAGCTGTGCCGGGCGGGGGCGGAGAGAGCCGCGAACGCCGCGAGCGACAAGAGGAGAAGGCGGAGCGGGAGGCAAAACGCCTGGAGCACCCGGTCTTCCCTGGAGGTCTCCCATCCAAGTTCTAACCAGGCCCGACCCTGCTTAGCTTCCGCGATCGCGGCGAGATCGGGCCCTTCTAGGCTGCTTCGGCAGTGGATGCCGGCGGGGTCGCGGGCTGCCTCTTGAGGCGCAGCTTTCGCAGGCGCTTGGGCCTTACCGTCAGCCCAGCGGCCCGCCCGTCCCGGCAGGGCCCCGCCGCCCGCCTAGGCAGGGGAACGGAGGTCTCGGGCACCTGGGGGTGGCGGAGGTGCTGGCGACCACCCAGCCCAGGGCGGGCGGGAGCCAGCAAACTTTTCGGCGCTTGGCGCCCCGCCCCAGATCCCGCAGGCCGCTCACGGGGAAGTGGCCCAGGAGGCTTCCGGGCCCGGGGACCGCGGGCCCTTGGGCATCCCACCTGCCCGCCCACGCTGCGCTAGGCGCAGCTCAGACGCAGACCGGGCCGGCCCTCCTGCCCGACAGAAGCTGGCCCGAAGCCACTGGGAGCCACCATTGAGTTGGCACGGCCCCTAAGACCCAGCCACGGCACCCTCGCCCCCACGCCACCGTCCGAGCTCAGGACCCCGCCCCAGGTGGCCGGCAGGCCCGGGGAAGCGGCCCGGGCCCTCGATCCCGCTCCCGCCCCGGGCCATGGCGAAACGGCGGAGGGGCGGCTTTTTCCGTATGGAGCTGTGGAGAGCCAGCCCGGCAGACAGGTGGCGGCGCCGGGGCTGGGCTGCAGTGGGGGCGGCCAGGTGCAGGTCGAGGGGCTCGCGGGCCGCACGGACGGCCCCCGGGTCCGCGGCCACGTCTGGTTCCCGTCAGGCCACGCCCGGAGCGTCTGGTGTGCCTCTGCCTTCCAGGGACGCCTTCTGGCCGCCTGGCCGCTCAGGCAGGCGGGGAGCGCCCCATCAGACGCTGGCTGTGGTGGGAGGGGCCTGAGGAGGTGGGGCTTGCAGCTGTGCCGGGCGGGGGCGGAGAGAGCCGCGAACGCCGCGAGCGACAAGAGGAGAAGGCGGAGCGGGAGGCAAAACGCCTGGAGCACCCGGTCTTCCCTGGAGGTCTCCCATCCAAGTTCTAACCAGGCCCGACCCTGCTTAGCTTCCGCGATCGCGGCGAGATCGGGCCCTTCTAGGCTGCTTCGGCAGTGGATGCCGGCGGGGTCGCGGGCTGCCTCTTGAGGCGCAGCTTTCGCAGGCGCTTGGGCCTTACCGTCAGCCCAGCGGCCCGCCCGTCCCGGCAGGGCCCCGCCGCCCGCCTAGGCAGGGGAACGGAGGTCTCGGGCACCTGGGGGTGGCGGAGGTGCTGGCGACCACCCAGCCCAGGGCGGGCGGGAGCCAGCAAACTTTTCGGCGCTTGGCGCCCCGCCCCAGATCCCGCAGGCCGCTCACGGGGAAGTGGCCCAGGAGGCTTCCGGGCCCGGGGACCGCGGGCCCTTGGGCATCCCACCTGCCCGCCCACGCTGCGCTAGGCGCAGCTCAGACGCAGACCGGGCCGGCCCTCCTGCCCGACAGAAGCTGGCCCGAAGCCACTGGGAGCCACCATTGAGTTGGCACGGCCCCTAAGACCCAGCCACGGCACCCTCGCCCCCACGCCACCGTCCGAGCTCAGGACCCCGCCCCAGGTGGCCGGCAGGCCCGGGGAAGCGGCCCGGGCCCTCGATCCCGCTCCCGCCCCGGGCCATGGCGAAACGGCGGAGGGGCGGCTTTTTCCGTATGGAGCTGTGGAGAGCCAGCCCGGCAGACAGGTGGCGGCGCCGGGGCTGGGCTGCAGTGGGGGCGGCCAGGTGCAGGTCGAGGGGCTCGCGGGCCGCACGGACGGCCCCCGGGTCCGCGGCCACGTCTGGTTCCCGTCAGGCCACGCCCGGAGCGTCTGGTGTGCCTCTGCCTTCCAGGGACGCCTTCTGGCCGCCTGGCCGCTCAGGCAGGCGGGGAGCGCCCCATCAGACGCTGGCTGTGGTGGGAGGGGCCTGAGGAGGTGGGGCTTGCAGCTGTGCCGGGCGGGGGCGGAGAGAGCCGCGAACGCCGCGAGCGACAGGAGGAGAAGGCGGAGCGGGAGGCAAAACGCCTGGAGCACCCGGTCTTCCCTAGAGGTCTCCCATCCAAGTTCTAACCAGGCCCGACCCTGCTTAGCTTCCGCGATCGCGGCGAGATCGGGCCCTTCTAGGCTGCTTCGGCAGTGGATGCCGGCGGGGTCGCGGGCTGCCTCTTGAGGCGCAGCTTTCGCAGGCGCTTGGGCCTTACCGTCAGCCCAGCGGCCCGCCCGTCCCGGCAGGGCCCCGCCGCCCGCCTAGGCAGGGGAACGGAGGTCTCGGGCACCTGGGGGTGGCGGAGGTGCTGGCGACCACCCAGCCCAGGGCGGGCGGGAGCCAGCAAACTTTTCGGCGCTTGGCGCCCCGCCCCAGATCCCGCAGGCCGCTCACGGGGAAGTGGCCCAGGAGGCTTCCGGGCCCGGGGACCGCGGGCCCTTGGGCATCCCACCTGCCCGCCCACGCTGCGCTAGGCGCAGCTCAGACGCAGACCGGGCCGGCCCTCCTGCCCGACAGAAGCTGGCCCGAAGCCACTGGGAGCCACCATTGAGTTGGCACGGCCCCTAAGACCCAGCCACGGCACCCTCGCCCCCACGCCACCGTCCGAGCTCAGGACCCCGCCCCAGGTGGCCGGCAGGCCCGGGGAAGCGGCCCGGGCCCTCGATCCCGCTCCCGCCCCGGGCCATGGCGAAACGGCGGAGGGGCTGGGCGGCTTTTTCCGTATGGAGCTGTGGAGAGCCAGCCCGGCAGACAGGTGGCGGCGCCGGGGTTGGGCTGCAGTGGGGGCGGCCAGGTGCAGGTCGAGGGGCTCGCGGGCCGCACGGACGGCCCCCGGGTCCGCGGCCACGTCTGGTTCCCGTCAGGCCACGCCCGGAGCGTCTGGTGTGCCTCTGCCTTCCAGGGACGCCTTCTGGCCGCCTGGCCGCTCAGGCAGGCGGGGAGCGCCCCATCAGACGCTGGCTGTGGTGGGAGGGGCCTGAGGAGGTGGGGCTTGCAGCTGTGCCGGGCGGGGGCGGAGAGAGCCGCGAACGCCGCGAGCGACAAGAGGAGAAGGCGGAGCGGGAGGCAAAACGCCTGGAGCACCCGGTCTTCCCTAGAGGTCTCCCATCCAAGTTCTAACCAGGCCCGACCCTGCTTAGCTTCCGCGATCGCGGCGAGATCGGGCCCTTCTAGGCTGCTTCGGCAGTGGATGCCGGCGGGGTCGCGGGCTGCCTCTTGAGGCGCAGCTTTCGCAGGCGCTTGGGCCTTACCGTCAGCCCAGCGGCCCGCCCGTCCCGGCAGGGCCCCGCCGCCCGCCTAGGCAGGGGAACGGAGGTCTCGGGCACCTGGGGGTGGCGGAGGTGCTGGCGACCACCCAGCCCAGGGCGGGCGGGAGCCAGCAAACTTTTCGGCGCTTGGCGCCCCGCCCCAGATCCCGCAGGCCGCTCACGGGGAAGTGGCCCAGGAGGCTTCCGGGCCCGGGGACCGCGGGCCCTTGGGCATCCCACCTGCCCGCCCACGCTGCGCTAGGCGCAGCTCAGACGCAGACCGGGCCGGCCCTCCTGCCCGACAGAAGCTGGCCCGAAGCCACTGGGAGCCACCATTGAGTTGGCACGGCCCCTAAGACCCAGCCACGGCACCCTCGCCCCCACGCCACCGTCCGAGCTCAGGACCCCGCCCCAGGTGGCCGGCAGGCCCGGGGAAGCGGCCCGGGCCCTCGATCCCGCTCCCGCCCCGGGCCATGGCGAAACGGCGGAGGGGCGGCTTTTTCCGTATGGAGCTGTGGAGAGCCAGCCCGGCAGACAGGTGGCGGCGCCGGGGCTGGGCTGCAGTGGGGGCGGCCAGGTGCAGGTCGAGGGGCTCGCGGGCCGCACGGACGGCCCCCGGGTCCGCGGCCACGTCTGGTTCCCGTCAGGCCACGCCCGGAGCGTCTGGTGTGCCTCTGCCTTCCAGGGACGCCTTCTGGCCGCCTGGCCGCTCAGGCAGGCGGGGAGCGCCCCATCAGACGCTGGCTGTGGTGGGAGGGGCCTGAGGAGGTGGGGCTTGCAGCTGTGCCGGGCGGGGGCGGAGAGAGCCGCGAACGCCGCGAGCGACAAGAGGAGAAGGCGGAGCGGGAGGCAAAACGCCTGGAGCACCCGGTCTTCCCTGGAGGTCTCCCATCCAAGTTCTAACCAGGCCCGACCCTGCTTAGCTTCCGCGATCGCGGCGAGATCGGGCCCTTCTAGGCTGCTTCGGCAGTGGATGCCGGCGGGGTCGCGGGCTGCCTCTTGAGGCGCAGCTTTCGCAGGCGCTTGGGCCTTACCGTCAGCCCAGCGGCCCGCCCGTCCCGGCAGGGCCCCGCCGCCCGCCTAGGCAGGGGAACGGAGGTCTCGGGCACCTGGGGGTGGCGGAGGTGCTGGCGACCACCCAGCCCAGGGCGGGCGGGAGCCAGCAAACTTTTCGGCGCTTGGCGCCCCGCCCCAGATCCCGCAGGCCGCTCACGGGGAAGTGGCCCAGGAGGCTTCCGGGCCCGGGGACCGCGGGCCCTTGGGCATCCCACCTGCCCGCCCACGCTGCGCTAGGCGCAGCTCAGACGCAGACCGGGCCGGCCCTCCTGCCCGACAGAAGCTGGCCCGAAGCCACTGGGAGCCACCATTGAGTTGGCACGGCCCCTAAGACCCAGCCACGGCACCCTCGCCCCCACGCCACCGTCCGAGCTCAGGACCCCGCCCCAGGTGGCCGGCAGGCCCGGGGAAGCGGCCCGGGCCCTCGATCCCGCTCCCGCCCCGGGCCATGGCGAAACGGCGGAGGGGCGGCTTTTTCCGTATGGAGCTGTGGAGAGCCAGCCCGGCAGACAGGTGGCGGCGCCGGGGCTGGGCTGCAGTGGGGGCGGCCAGGTGCAGGTCGAGGGGCTCGCGGGCCGCACGGACGGCCCCCGGGTCCGCGGCCACGTCTGGTTCCCGTCAGGCCACGCCCGGAGCGTCTGGTGTGCCTCTGCCTTCCAGGGACGCCTTCTGGCCGCCTGGCCGCTCAGGCAGGCGGGGAGCGCCCCATCAGACGCTGGCTGTGGTGGGAGGGGCCTGAGGAGGTGGGGCTTGCAGCTGTGCCGGGCGGGGGCGGAGAGAGCCGCGAACGCCGCGAGCGACAGGAGGAGAAGGCGGAGCGGGAGGCAAAACGCCTGGAGCACCCGGTCTTCCCTAGAGGTCTCCCATCCAAGTTCTAACCAGGCCCGACCCTGCTTAGCTTCCGCGATCGCGGCGAGATCGGGCCCTTCTAGGCTGCTTCGGCAGTGGATGCCGGCGGGGTCGCGGGCTGCCTCTTGAGGCGCAGCTTTCGCAGGCGCTTGGGCCTTACCGTCAGCCCAGCGGCCCGCCCGTCCCGGCAGGGCCCCGCCGCCCGCCTAGGCAGGGGAACGGAGGTCTCGGGCACCTGGGGGTGGCGGAGGTGCTGGCGACCACCCAGCCCAGGGCGGGCGGGAGCCAGCAAACTTTTCGGCGCTTGGCGCCCCGCCCCAGATCCCGCAGGCCGCTCACGGGGAAGTGGCCCAGGAGGCTTCCGGGCCCGGGGACCGCGGGCCCTTGGGCATCCCACCTGCCCGCCCACGCTGCGCTAGGCGCAGCTCAGACGCAGACCGGGCCGGCCCTCCTGCCCGACAGAAGCTGGCCCGAAGCCACTGGGAGCCACCATTGAGTTGGCACGGCCCCTAAGACCCAGCCACGGCACCCTCGCCCCCACGCCACCGTCCGAGCTCAGGACCCCGCCCCAGGTGGCCGGCAGGCCCGGGGAAGCGGCCCGGGCCCTCGATCCCGCTCCCGCCCCGGGCCATGGCGAAACGGCGGAGGGGCGGCTTTTTCCGTATGGAGCTGTGGAGAGCCAGCCCGGCAGACAGGTGGCGGCGCCGGGGCTGGGCTGCAGTGGGGGCGGCCAGGTGCAGGTCGAGGGGCTCGCGGGCCGCACGGACGGCCCCCGGGTCCGCGGCCACGTCTGGTTCCCGTCAGGCCACGCCCGGAGCGTCTGGTGTGCCTCTGCCTTCCAGGGACGCCTTCTGGCCGCCTGGCCGCTCAGGCAGGCGGGGAGCGCCCCATCAGACGCTGGCTGTGGTGGGAGGGGCCTGAGGAGGTGGGGCTTGCAGCTGTGCCGGGCGGGGGCGGAGAGAGCCGCGAACGCCGCGAGCGACAGGAGGAGAAGGCGGAGCGGGAGGCAAAACGCCTGGAGCACCCGGTCTTCCCTGGAGGTCTCCCATCCAAGTTCTAACCAGGCCCGACCCTGCTTAGCTTCCGCGATCGCGGCGAGATCGGGCCCTTCTAGGCTGCTTCGGCAGTGGATGCCGGCGGGGTCGCGGGCTGCCTCTTGAGGCGCAGCTTTCGCAGGCGCTTGGGCCTTACCGTCAGCCCAGCGGCCCGCCCGTCCCGGCAGGGCCCCGCCGCCCGCCTAGGCAGGGGAACGGAGGTCTCGGGCACCTGGGGGTGGCGGAGGTGCTGGCGACCACCCAGCCCAGGGCGGGCGGGAGCCAGCAAACTTTTCGGCGCTTGGCGCCCCGCCCCAGATCCCGCAGGCCGCTCACGGGGAAGTGGCCCAGGAGGCTTCCGGGCCCGGGGACCGCGGGCCCTTGGGCATCCCACCTGCCCGCCCACGCTGCGCTAGGCGCAGCTCAGACGCAGACCGGGCCGGCCCTCCTGCCCGACAGAAGCTGGCCCGAAGCCACTGGGAGCCACCATTGAGTTGGCACGGCCCCTAAGACCCAGCCACGGCACCCTCGCCCCCACGCCACCGTCCGAGCTCAGGACCCCGCCCCAGGTGGCCGGCAGGCCCGGGGAAGCGGCCCGGGCCCTCGATCCCGCTCCCGCCCCGGGCCATGGCGAAACGGCGGAGGGGCGGCTTTTTCCGTATGGAGCTGTGGAGAGCCAGCCCGGCAGACAGGTGGCGGCGCCGGGGCTGGGCTGCAGTGGGGGCGGCCAGGTGCAGGTCGAGGGGCTCGCGGGCCGCACGGACGGCCCCCGGGTCCGCGGCCACGTCTGGTTCCCGTCAGGCCACGCCCGGAGCGTCTGGTGTGCCTCTGCCTTCCAGGGACGCCTTCTGGCCGCCTGGCCGCTCAGGCAGGCGGGGAGCGCCCCATCAGACGCTGGCTGTGGTGGGAGGGGCCTGAGGAGGTGGGGCTTGCAGCTGTGCCGGGCGGGGGCGGAGAGAGCCGCGAACGCCGCGAGCGACAAGAGGAGAAGGCGGAGCGGGAGGCAAAACGCCTGGAGCACCCGGTCTTCCCTGGAGGTCTCCCATCCAAGTTCTAACCAGGCCCGACCCTGCTTAGCTTCCGCGATCGCGGCGAGATCGGGCCCTTCTAGGCTGCTTCGGCAGTGGATGCCGGCGGGGTCGCGGGCTGCCTCTTGAGGCGCAGCTTTCGCAGGCGCTTGGGCCTTACCGTCAGCCCAGCGGCCCGCCCGTCCCGGCAGGGCCCCGCCGCCCGCCTAGGCAGGGGAACGGAGGTCTCGGGCACCTGGGGGTGGCGGAGGTGCTGGCGACCACCCAGCCCAGGGCGGGCGGGAGCCAGCAAACTTTTCGGCGCTTGGCGCCCCGCCCCAGATCCCGCAGGCCGCTCACGGGGAAGTGGCCCAGGAGGCTTCCGGGCCCGGGGACCGCGGGCCCTTGGGCATCCCACCTGCCCGCCCACGCTGCGCTAGGCGCAGCTCAGACGCAGACCGGGCCGGCCCTCCTGCCCGACAGAAGCTGGCCCGAAGCCACTGGGAGCCACCATTGAGTTGGCACGGCCCCTAAGACCCAGCCACGGCACCCTCGCCCCCACGCCACCGTCCGAGCTCAGGACCCCGCCCCAGGTGGCCGGCAGGCCCGGGGAAGCGGCCCGGGCCCTCGATCCCGCTCCCGCCCCGGGCCATGGCGAAACGGCGGAGGGGCGGCTTTTTCCGTATGGAGCTGTGGAGAGCCAGCCCGGCAGACAGGTGGCGGCGCCGGGGCTGGGCTGCAGTGGGGGCGGCCAGGTGCAGGTCGAGGGGCTCGCGGGCCGCACGGACGGCCCCCGGGTCCGCGGCCACGTCTGGTTCCCGTCAGGCCACGCCCGGAGCGTCTGGTGTGCCTCTGCCTTCCAGGGACGCCTTCTGGCCGCCTGGCCGCTCAGGCAGGCGGGGAGCGCCCCATCAGACGCTGGCTGTGGTGGGAGGGGCCTGAGGAGGTGGGGCTTGCAGCTGTGCCGGGCGGGGGCGGAGAGAGCCGCGAACGCCGCGAGCGACAAGAGGAGAAGGCGGAGCGGGAGGCAAAACGCCTGGAGCACCCGGTCTTCCCTGGAGGTCTCCCATCCAAGTTCTAACCAGGCCCGACCCTGCTTAGCTTCCGCGATCGCGGCGAGATCGGGCCCTTCTAGGCTGCTTCGGCAGTGGATGCCGGCGGGGTCGCGGGCTGCCTCTTGAGGCGCAGCTTTCGCAGGCGCTTGGGCCTTACCGTCAGCCCAGCGGCCCGCCCGTCCCGGCAGGGCCCCGCCGCCCGCCTAGGCAGGGGAACGGAGGTCTCGGGCACCTGGGGGTGGCGGAGGTGCTGGCGACCACCCAGCCCAGGGCGGGCGGGAGCCAGCAAACTTTTCGGCGCTTGGCGCCCCGCCCCAGATCCCGCAGGCCGCTCACGGGGAAGTGGCCCAGGAGGCTTCCGGGCCCGGGGACCGCGGGCCCTTGGGCATCCCACCTGCCCGCCCACGCTGCGCTAGGCGCAGCTCAGACGCAGACCGGGCCGGCCCTCCTGCCCGACAGAAGCTGGCCCGAAGCCACTGGGAGCCACCATTGAGTTGGCACGGCCCCTAAGACCCAGCCACGGCACCCTCGCCCCCACGCCACCGTCCGAGCTCAGGACCCCGCCCCAGGTGGCCGGCAGGCCCGGGGAAGCGGCCCGGGCCCTCGATCCCGCTCCCGCCCCGGGCCATGGCGAAACGGCGGAGGGGCGGCTTTTTCCGTATGGAGCTGTGGAGAGCCAGCCCGGCAGACAGGTGGCGGCGCCGGGGCTGGGCTGCAGTGGGGGCGGCCAGGTGCAGGTCGAGGGGCTCGCGGGCCGCACGGACGGCCCCCGGGTCCGCGGCCACGTCTGGTTCCCGTCAGGCCACGCCCGGAGCGTCTGGTGTGCCTCTGCCTTCCAGGGACGCCTTCTGGCCGCCTGGCCGCTCAGGCAGGCGGGGAGCGCCCCATCAGACGCTGGCTGTGGTGGGAGGGGCCTGAGGAGGTGGGGCTTGCAGCTGTGCCGGGCGGGGGCGGAGAGAGCCGCGAACGCCGCGAGCGACAAGAGGAGAAGGCGGAGCGGGAGGCAAAACGCCTGGAGCACCCGGTCTTCCCTGGAGGTCTCCCATCCAAGTTCTAACCAGGCCCGACCCTGCTTAGCTTCCGCGATCGCGGCGAGATCGGGCCCTTCTAGGCTGCTTCGGCAGTGGATGCCGGCGGGGTCGCGGGCTGCCTCTTGAGGCGCAGCTTTCGCAGGCGCTTGGGCCTTACCGTCAGCCCAGCGGCCCGCCCGTCCCGGCAGGGCCCCGCCGCCCGCCTAGGCAGGGGAACGGAGGTCTCGGGCACCTGGGGGTGGCGGAGGTGCTGGCGACCACCCAGCCCAGGGCGGGCGGGAGCCAGCAAACTTTTCGGCGCTTGGCGCCCCGCCCCAGATCCCGCAGGCCGCTCACGGGGAAGTGGCCCAGGAGGCTTCCGGGCCCGGGGACCGCGGGCCCTTGGGCATCCCACCTGCCCGCCCACGCTGCGCTAGGCGCAGCTCAGACGCAGACCGGGCCGGCCCTCCTGCCCGACAGAAGCTGGCCCGAAGCCACTGGGAGCCACCATTGAGTTGGCACGGCCCCTAAGACCCAGCCACGGCACCCTCGCCCCCACGCCACCGTCCGAGCTCAGGACCCCGCCCCAGGTGGCCGGCAGGCCCGGGGAAGCGGCCCGGGCCCTCGATCCCGCTCCCGCCCCGGGCCATGGCGAAACGGCGGAGGGGCGGCTTTTTCCGTATGGAGCTGTGGAGAGCCAGCCCGGCAGACAGGTGGCGGCGCCGGGGCTGGGCTGCAGTGGGGGCGGCCAGGTGCAGGTCGAGGGGCTCGCGGGCCGCACGGACGGCCCCCGGGTCCGCGGCCACGTCTGGTTCCCGTCAGGCCACGCCCGGAGCGTCTGGTGTGCCTCTGCCTTCCAGGGACGCCTTCTGGCCGCCTGGCCGCTCAGGCAGGCGGGGAGCGCCCCATCAGACGCTGGCTGTGGTGGGAGGGGCCTGAGGAGGTGGGGCTTGCAGCTGTGCCGGGCGGGGGCGGAGAGAGCCGCGAACGCCGCGAGCGACAAGAGGAGAAGGCGGAGCGGGAGGCAAAACGCCTGGAGCACCCGGTCTTCCCTGGAGGTCTCCCATCCAAGTTCTAACCAGGCCCGACCCTGCTTAGCTTCCGCGATCGCGGCGAGATCGGGCCCTTCTAGGCTGCTTCGGCAGTGGATGCCGGCGGGGTCGCGGGCTGCCTCTTGAGGCGCAGCTTTCGCAGGCGCTTGGGCCTTACCGTCAGCCCAGCGGCCCGCCCGTCCCGGCAGGGCCCCGCCGCCCGCCTAGGCAGGGGAACGGAGGTCTCGGGCACCTGGGGGTGGCGGAGGTGCTGGCGACCACCCAGCCCAGGGCGGGCGGGAGCCAGCAAACTTTTCGGCGCTTGGCGCCCCGCCCCAGATCCCGCAGGCCGCTCACGGGGAAGTGGCCCAGGAGGCTTCCGGGCCCGGGGACCGCGGGCCCTTGGGCATCCCACCTGCCCGCCCACGCTGCGCTAGGCGCAGCTCAGACGCAGACCGGGCCGGCCCTCCTGCCCGACAGAAGCTGGCCCGAAGCCACTGGGAGCCACCATTGAGTTGGCACGGCCCCTAAGACCCAGCCACGGCACCCTCGCCCCCACGCCACCGTCCGAGCTCAGGACCCCGCCCCAGGTGGCCGGCAGGCCCGGGGAAGCGGCCCGGGCCCTCGATCCCGCTCCCGCCCCGGGCCATGGCGAAACGGCGGAGGGGCGGCTTTTTCCGTATGGAGCTGTGGAGAGCCAGCCCGGCAGACAGGTGGCGGCGCCGGGGCTGGGCTGCAGTGGGGGCGGCCAGGTGCAGGTCGAGGGGCTCGCGGGCCGCACGGACGGCCCCCGGGTCCGCGGCCACGTCTGGTTCCCGTCAGGCCACGCCCGGAGCGTCTGGTGTGCCTCTGCCTTCCAGGGACGCCTTCTGGCCGCCTGGCCGCTCAGGCAGGCGGGGAGCGCCCCATCAGACGCTGGCTGTGGTGGGAGGGGCCTGAGGAGGTGGGGCTTGCAGCTGTGCCGGGCGGGGGCGGAGAGAGCCGCGAACGCCGCGAGCGACAAGAGGAGAAGGCGGAGCGGGAGGCAAAACGCCTGGAGCACCCGGTCTTCCCTGGAGGTCTCCCATCCAAGTTCTAACCAGGCCCGACCCTGCTTAGCTTCCGCGATCGCGGCGAGATCGGGCCCTTCTAGGCTGCTTCGGCAGTGGATGCCGGCGGGGTCGCGGGCTGCCTCTTGAGGCGCAGCTTTCGCAGGCGCTTGGGCCTTACCGTCAGCCCAGCGGCCCGCCCGTCCCGGCAGGGCCCCGCCGCCCGCCTAGGCAGGGGAACGGAGGTCTCGGGCACCTGGGGGTGGCGGAGGTGCTGGCGACCACCCAGCCCAGGGCGGGCGGGAGCCAGCAAACTTTTCGGCGCTTGGCGCCCCGCCCCAGATCCCGCAGGCCGCTCACGGGGAAGTGGCCCAGGAGGCTTCCGGGCCCGGGGACCGCGGGCCCTTGGGCATCCCACCTGCCCGCCCACGCTGCGCTAGGCGCAGCTCAGACGCAGACCGGGCCGGCCCTCCTGCCCGACAGAAGCTGGCCCGAAGCCACTGGGAGCCACCATTGAGTTGGCACGGCCCCTAAGACCCAGCCACGGCACCCTCGCCCCCACGCCACCGTCCGAGCTCAGGACCCCGCCCCAGGTGGCCGGCAGGCCCGGGGAAGCGGCCCGGGCCCTCGATCCCGCTCCCGCCCCGGGCCATGGCGAAACGGCGGAGGGGCGGCTTTTTCCGTATGGAGCTGTGGAGAGCCAGCCCGGCAGACAGGTGGCGGCGCCGGGGCTGGGCTGCAGTGGGGGCGGCCAGGTGCAGGTCGAGGGGCTCGCGGGCCGCACGGACGGCCCCCGGGTCCGCGGCCACGTCTGGTTCCCGTCAGGCCACGCCCGGAGCGTCTGGTGTGCCTCTGCCTTCCAGGGACGCCTTCTGGCCGCCTGGCCGCTCAGGCAGGCGGGGAGCGCCCCATCAGACGCTGGCTGTGGTGGGAGGGGCCTGAGGAGGTGGGGCTTGCAGCTGTGCCGGGCGGGGGCGGAGAGAGCCGCGAACGCCGCGAGCGACAAGAGGAGAAGGCGGAGCGGGAGGCAAAACGCCTGGAGCACCCGGTCTTCCCTAGAGGTCTCCCATCCAAGTTCTAACCAGGCCCGACCCTGCTTAGCTTCCGCGATCGCGGCGAGATCGGGCCCTTCTAGGCTGCTTCGGCAGTGGATGCCGGCGGGGTCGCGGGCTGCCTCTTGAGGCGCAGCTTTCGCAGGCGCTTGGGCCTTACCGTCAGCCCAGCGGCCCGCCCGTCCCGGCAGGGCCCCGCCGCCCGCCTAGGCAGGGGAACGGAGGTCTCGGGCACCTGGGGGTGGCGGAGGTGCTGGCGACCACCCAGCCCAGGGCGGGCGGGAGCCAGCAAACTTTTCGGCGCTTGGCGCCCCGCCCCAGATCCCGCAGGCCGCTCACGGGGAAGTGGCCCAGGAGGCTTCCGGGCCCGGGGACCGCGGGCCCTTGGGCATCCCACCTGCCCGCCCACGCTGCGCTAGGCGCAGCTCAGACGCAGACCGGGCCGGCCCTCCTGCCCGACAGAAGCTGGCCCGAAGCCACTGGGAGCCACCATTGAGTTGGCACGGCCCCTAAGACCCAGCCACGGCACCCTCGCCCCCACGCCACCGTCCGAGCTCAGGACCCCGCCCCAGGTGGCCGGCAGGCCCGGGGAAGCGGCCCGGGCCCTCGATCCCGCTCCCGCCCCGGGCCATGGCGAAACGGCGGAGGGGCGGCTTTTTCCGTATGGAGCTGTGGAGAGCCAGCCCGGCAGACAGGTGGCGGCGCCGGGGCTGGGCTGCAGTGGGGGCGGCCAGGTGCAGGTCGAGGGGCTCGCGGGCCGCACGGACGGCCCCCGGGTCCGCGGCCACGTCTGGTTCCCGTCAGGCCACGCCCGGAGCGTCTGGTGTGCCTCTGCCTTCCAGGGACGCCTTCTGGCCGCCTGGCCGCTCAGGCAGGCGGGGAGCGCCCCATCAGACGCTGGCTGTGGTGGGAGGGGCCTGAGGAGGTGGGGCTTGCAGCTGTGCCGGGCGGGGGCGGAGAGAGCCGCGAACGCCGCGAGCGACAAGAGGAGAAGGCGGAGCGGGAGGCAAAACGCCTGGAGCACCCGGTCTTCCCTAGAGGTCTCCCATCCAAGTTCTAACCAGGCCCGACCCTGCTTAGCTTCCGCGATCGCGGCGAGATCGGGCCCTTCTAGGCTGCTTCGGCAGTGGATGCCGGCGGGGTCGCGGGCTGCCTCTTGAGGCGCAGCTTTCGCAGGCGCTTGGGCCTTACCGTCAGCCCAGCGGCCCGCCCGTCCCGGCAGGGCCCCGCCGCCCGCCTAGGCAGGGGAACGGAGGTCTCGGGCACCTGGGGGTGGCGGAGGTGCTGGCGACCACCCAGCCCAGGGCGGGCGGGAGCCAGCAAACTTTTCGGCGCTTGGCGCCCCGCCCCAGATCCCGCAGGCCGCTCACGGGGAAGTGGCCCAGGAGGCTTCCGGGCCCGGGGACCGCGGGCCCTTGGGCATCCCACCTGCCCGCCCACGCTGCGCTAGGCGCAGCTCAGACGCAGACCGGGCCGGCCCTCCTGCCCGACAGAAGCTGGCCCGAAGCCACTGGGAGCCACCATTGAGTTGGCACGGCCCCTAAGACCCAGCCACGGCACCCTCGCCCCCACGCCACCGTCCGAGCTCAGGACCCCGCCCCAGGTGGCCGGCAGGCCCGGGGAAGCGGCCCGGGCCCTCGATCCCGCTCCCGCCCCGGGCCATGGCGAAACGGCGGAGGGGCGGCTTTTTCCGTATGGAGCTGTGGAGAGCCAGCCCGGCAGACAGGTGGCGGCGCCGGGGCTGGGCTGCAGTGGGGGCGGCCAGGTGCAGGTCGAGGGGCTCGCGGGCCGCACGGACGGCCCCCGGGTCCGCGGCCACGTCTGGTTCCCGTCAGGCCACGCCCGGAGCGTCTGGTGTGCCTCTGCCTTCCAGGGACGCCTTCTGGCCGCCTGGCCGCTCAGGCAGGCGGGGAGCGCCCCATCAGACGCTGGCTGTGGTGGGAGGGACCTGAGGAGGTGGGGCTTGCAGCTGTGCCGGGCGGGGGCGGAGAGAGCCGCGAACGCCGCGAGCGACAAGAGGAGAAGGCGGAGCGGGAGGCAAAACGCCTGGAGCACCCGGTCTTCCCTGGAGGTCTCCCATCCAAGTTCTAACCAGGCCCGACCCTGCTTAGCTTCCGCGATCGCGGCGAGATCGGGCCCTTCTAGGCTGCTTCGGCAGTGGATGCCGGCGGGGTCGCGGGCTGCCTCTTGAGGCGCAGCTTTCGCAGGCGCTTGGGCCTTACCGTCAGCCCAGCGGCCCGCCCGTCCCGGCAGGGCCCCGCCGCCCGCCTAGGCAGGGGAACGGAGGTCTCGGGCACCTGGGGGTGGCGGAGGTGCTGGCGACCACCCAGCCCAGGGCGGGCGGGAGCCAGCAAACTTTTCGGCGCTTGGCGCCCCGCCCCAGATCCCGCAGGCCGCTCACGGGGAAGTGGCCCAGGAGGCTTCCGGGCCCGGGGACCGCGGGCCCTTGGGCATCCCACCTGCCCGCCCACGCTGCGCTAGGCGCAGCTCAGACGCAGACCGGGCCGGCCCTCCTGCCCGACAGAAGCTGGCCCGAAGCCACTGGGAGCCACCATTGAGTTGGCACGGCCCCTAAGACCCAGCCACGGCACCCTCGCCCCCACGCCACCGTCCGAGCTCAGGACCCCGCCCCAGGTGGCCGGCAGGCCCGGGGAAGCGGCCCGGGCCCTCGATCCCGCTCCCGCCCCGGGCCATGGCGAAACGGCGGAGGGGCGGCTTTTTCCGTATGGAGCTGTGGAGAGCCAGCCCGGCAGACAGGTGGCGGCGCCGGGGCTGGGCTGCAGTGGGGGCGGCCAGGTGCAGGTCGAGGGGCTCGCGGGCCGCACGGACGGCCCCCGGGTCCGCGGCCACGTCTGGTTCCCGTCAGGCCACGCCCGGAGCGTCTGGTGTGCCTCTGCCTTCCAGGGACGCCTTCTGGCCGCCTGGCCGCTCAGGCAGGCGGGGAGCGCCCCATCAGACGCTGGCTGTGGTGGGAGGGGCCTGAGGAGGTGGGGCTTGCAGCTGTGCCGGGCGGGGGCGGAGAGAGCCGCGAACGCCGCGAGCGACAAGAGGAGAAGGAGGAGCGGGAGGCAAAACGCCTGGAGCACCCGGTCTTCCCTAGAGGTCTCCCATCCAAGTTCTAACCAGGCCCGACCCTGCTTAGCTTCCGCGATCGCGGCGAGATCGGGCCCTTCTAGGCTGCTTCGGCAGTGGATGCCGGCGGGGTCGCGGGCTGCCTCTTGAGGCGCAGCTTTCGCAGGCGCTTGGGCCTTACCGTCAGCCCAGCGGCCCGCCCGTCCCGGCAGGGCCCCGCCGCCCGCCTAGGCAGGGGAACGGAGGTCTCGGGCACCTGGGGGTGGCGGAGGTGCTGGCGACCACCCAGCCCAGGGCGGGCGGGAGCCAGCAAACTTTTCGGCGCTTGGCGCCCCGCCCCAGATCCCGCAGGCCGCTCACGGGGAAGTGGCCCAGGAGGCTTCCGGGCCCGGGGACCGCGGGCCCTTGGGCATCCCACCTGCCCGCCCACGCTGCGCTAGGCGCAGCTCAGACGCAGACCGGGCCGGCCCTCCTGCCCGACAGAAGCTGGCCCGAAGCCACTGGGAGCCACCATTGAGTTGGCACGGCCCCTAAGACCCAGCCA
Organism: Grampus griseus; assembly: GCF_964374135.1. Classification (NCBI taxonomy): domain Eukaryota; kingdom Metazoa; phylum Chordata; class Mammalia; order Artiodactyla; family Delphinidae; genus Grampus; species Grampus griseus. The sequence goes on along the minus strand of NW_028132918.1, from coordinate 148,980 downwards.
CGGCACCCTCGCCCCCACGCCACCGTCCGAGCTCAGGACCCCGCCCCAGGTGGCCGGCAGGCCCGGGGAAGCGGCCCGGGCCCTCGATCCCGCTCCCGCCCCGGGCCATGGCGAAACGGCGGAGGGGCGGCTTTTTCCGTATGGAGCTGTGGAGAGCCAGCCCGGCAGACAGGTGGCGGCGCCGGGGCTGGGCTGCAGTGGGGGCGGCCAGGTGCAGGTCGAGGGGCTCGCGGGCCGCACGGACGGCCCCCGGGTCCGCGGCCACGTCTGGTTCCCGTCAGGCCACGCCCGGAGCGTCTGGTGTGCCTCTGCCTTCCAGGGACGCCTTCTGGCCGCCTGGCCGCTCAGGCAGGCGGGGAGCGCCCCATCAGACGCTGGCTGTGGTGGGAGGGGCCTGAGGAGGTGGGGCTTGCAGCTGTGCCGGGCGGGGGCGGAGAGAGCCGCGAACGCCGCGAGCGACAAGAGGAGAAGGCGGAGCGGGAGGCAAAACGCCTGGAGCACCCGGTCTTCCCTAGAGGTCTCCCATCCAAGTTCTAACCAGGCCCGACCCTGCTTAGCTTCCGCGATCGCGGCGAGATCGGGCCCTTCTAGGCTGCTTCGGCAGTGGATGCCGGCGGGGTCGCGGGCTGCCTCTTGAGGCGCAGCTTTCGCAGGCGCTTGGGCCTTACCGTCAGCCCAGCGGCCCGCCCGTCCCGGCAGGGCCCCGCCGCCCGCCTAGGCAGGGGAACGGAGGTCTCGGGCACCTGGGGGTGGCGGAGGTGCTGGCGACCACCCAGCCCAGGGCGGGCGGGAGCCAGCAAACTTTTCGGCGCTTGGCGCCCCGCCCCAGATCCCGCAGGCCGCTCACGGGGAAGTGGCCCAGGAGGCTTCCGGGCCCGGGGACCGCGGGCCCTTGGGCATCCCACCTGCCCGCCCACGCTGCGCTAGGCGCAGCTCAGACGCAGACCGGGCCGGCCCTCCTGCCCGACAGAAGCTGGCCCGAAGCCACTGGGAGCCACCATTGAGTTGGCACGGCCCCTAAGACCCAGCCACGGCACCCTCGCCCCCACGCCACCGTCCGAGCTCAGGACCCCGCCCCAGGTGGCCGGCAGGCCCGGGGAAGCGGCCCGGGCCCTCGATCCCGCTCCCGCCCCGGGCCATGGCGAAACGGCGGAGGGGCGGCTTTTTCCGTATGGAGCTGTGGAGAGCCAGCCCGGCAGACAGGTGGCGGCGCCGGGGCTGGGCTGCAGTGGGGGCGGCCAGGTGCAGGTCGAGGGGCTCGCGGGCCGCACGGACGGCCCCCGGGTCCGCGGCCACGTCTGGTTCCCGTCAGGCCACGCCCGGAGCGTCTGGTGTGCCTCTGCCTTCCAGGGACGCCTTCTGGCCGCCTGGCCGCTCAGGCAGGCGGGGAGCGCCCCATCAGACGCTGGCTGTGGTGGGAGGGGCCTGAGGAGGTGGGGCTTGCAGCTGTGCCGGGCGGGGGCGGAGAGAGCCGCGAACGCCGCGAGCGACAAGAGGAGAAGGCGGAGCGGGAGGCAAAACGCCTGGAGCACCCGGTCTTCCCTAGAGGTCTCCCATCCAAGTTCTAACCAGGCCCGACCCTGCTTAGCTTCCGCGATCGCGGCGAGATCGGGCCCTTCTAGGCTGCTTCGGCAGTGGATGCCGGCGGGGTCGCGGGCTGCCTCTTGAGGCGCAGCTTTCGCAGGCGCTTGGGCCTTACCGTCAGCCCAGCGGCCCGCCCGTCCCGGCAGGGCCCCGCCGCCCGCCTAGGCAGGGGAACGGAGGTCTCGGGCACCTGGGGGTGGCGGAGGTGCTGGCGACCACCCAGCCCAGGGCGGGCGGGAGCCAGCAAACTTTTCGGCGCTTGGCGCCCCGCCCCAGATCCCGCAGGCCGCTCACGGGGAAGTGGCCCAGGAGGCTTCCGGGCCCGGGGACCGCGGGCCCTTGGGCATCCCACCTGCCCGCCCACGCTGCGCTAGGCGCAGCTCAGACGCAGACCGGGCCGGCCCTCCTGCCCGACAGAAGCTGGCCCGAAGCCACTGGGAGCCACCATTGAGTTGGCACGGCCCCTAAGACCCAGCCACGGCACCCTCGCCCCCACGCCACCGTCCGAGCTCAGGACCCCGCCCCAGGTGGCCGGCAGGCCCGGGGAAGCGGCCCGGGCCCTCGATCCCGCTCCCGCCCCGGGCCATGGCGAAACGGCGGAGGGGCGGCTTTTTCCGTATGGAGCTGTGGAGAGCCAGCCCGGCAGACAGGTGGCGGCGCCGGGGCTGGGCTGCAGTGGGGGCGGCCAGGTGCAGGTCGAGGGGCTCGCGGGCCGCACGGACGGCCCCCGGGTCCGCGGCCACGTCTGGTTCCCGTCAGGCCACGCCCGGAGCGTCTGGTGTGCCTCTGCCTTCCAGGGACGCCTTCTGGCCGCCTGGCCGCTCAGGCAGGCGGGGAGCGCCCCATCAGACGCTGGCTGTGGTGGGAGGGGCCTGAGGAGGTGGGGCTTGCAGCTGTGCCGGGCGGGGGCGGAGAGAGCCGCGAACGCCGCGAGCGACAAGAGGAGAAGGCGGAGCGGGAGGCAAAACGCCTGGAGCACCCGGTCTTCCCTGGAGGTCTCCCATCCAAGTTCTAACCAGGCCCGACCCTGCTTAGCTTCCGCGATCGCGGCGAGATCGGGCCCTTCTAGGCTGCTTCGGCAGTGGATGCCGGCGGGGTCGCGGGCTGCCTCTTGAGGCGCAGCTTTCGCAGGCGCTTGGGCCTTACCGTCAGCCCAGCGGCCCGCCCGTCCCGGCAGGGCCCCGCCGCCCGCCTAGGCAGGGGAACGGAGGTCTCGGGCACCTGGGGGTGGCGGAGGTGCTGGCGACCACCCAGCCCAGGGCGGGCGGGAGCCAGCAAACTTTTCGGCGCTTGGCGCCCCGCCCCAGATCCCGCAGGCCGCTCACGGGGAAGTGGCCCAGGAGGCTTCCGGGCCCGGGGACCGCGGGCCCTTGGGCATCCCACCTGCCCGCCCACGCTGCGCTAGGCGCAGCTCAGACGCAGACCGGGCCGGCCCTCCTGCCCGACAGAAGCTGGCCCGAAGCCACTGGGAGCCACCATTGAGTTGGCACGGCCCCTAAGACCCAGCCACGCCACCCTCGCCCCCACGCCACCGTCCGAGCTCAGGACCCCGCCCCAGGTGGCCGGCAGGCCCGGGGAAGCGGCCCGGGCCCTCGATCCCGCTCCCGCCCCGGGCCATGGCGAAACGGCGGAGGGGCGGCTTTTTCCGTATGGAGCTGTGGAGAGCCAGCCCGGCAGACAGGTGGCGGCGCCGGGGCTGGGCTGCAGTGGGGGCGGCCAGGTGCAGGTCGAGGGGCTCGCGGGCCGCACGGACGGCCCCCGGGTCCGCGGCCACGTCTGGTTCCCGTCAGGCCACGCCCGGAGCGTCTGGTGTGCCTCTGCCTTCCAGGGACGCCTTCTGGCCGCCTGGCCGCTCAGGCAGGCGGGGAGCGCCCCATCAGACGCTGGCTGTGGTGGGAGGGGCCTGAGGAGGTGGGGCTTGCAGCTGTGCCGGGCGGGGGCGGAGAGAGCCGCGAACGCCGCGAGCGACAGGAGGAGAAGGCGGAGCGGGAGGCAAAACGCCTGGAGCACCCGGTCTTCCCTAGAGGTCTCCCATCCAAGTTCTAACCAGGCCCGACCCTGCTTAGCTTCCGCGATCGCGGCGAGATCGGGCCCTTCTAGGCTGCTTCGGCAGTGGATGCCGGCGGGGTCGCGGGCTGCCTCTTGAGGCGCAGCTTTCGCAGGCGCTTGGGCCTTACCGTCAGCCCAGCGGCCCGCCCGTCCCGGCAGGGCCCCGCCGCCCGCCTAGGCAGGGGAACGGAGGTCTCGGGCACCTGGGGGTGGCGGAGGTGCTGGCGACCACCCAGCCCAGGGCGGGCGGGAGCCAGCAAACTTTTCGGCGCTTGGCGCCCCGCCCCAGATCCCGCAGGCCGCTCACGGGGAAGTGGCCCAGGAGGCTTCCGGGCCCGGGGACCGCGGGCCCTTGGGCATCCCACCTGCCCGCCCACGCTGCGCTAGGCGCAGCTCAGACGCAGACCGGGCCGGCCCTCCTGCCCGACAGAAGCTGGCCCGAAGCCACTGGGAGCCACCATTGAGTTGGCACGGCCCCTAAGACCCAGCCACGGCACCCTCGCCCCCACGCCACCGTCCGAGCTCAGGACCCCGCCCCAGGTGGCCGGCAGGCCCGGGGAAGCGGCCCGGGCCCTCGATCCCGCTCCCGCCCCGGGCCATGGCGAAACGGCGGAGGGGCGGGGCGGCTTTTTCCGTATGGAGCTGTGGAGAGCCAGCCCGGCAGACAGGTGGCAGCGCCGGGGCTGGGCTGCAGTGGGGGCGGCCAGGTGCAGGTCGAGGGGCTCGCGGGCCGCACGGACGGCCCCCGGGTCCGCGGCCACGTCTGGTTCCCGTCAGGCCACGCCCGGAGCGTCTGGTGTGCCTCTGCCTTCCAGGGACGCCTTCTGGCCGCCTGGCCGCTCAGGCAGGCGGGGAGCGCCCCATCAGACGCTGGCTGTGGTGGGAGGGGCCTGAGGAGGTGGGGCTTGCAGCTGTGCCGGGCGGGGGCGGAGAGAGCCGCGAACGCCGCGAGCGACAAGAGGAGAAGGCGGAGCGGGAGGCAAAACGCCTGGAGCACCCGGTCTTCCCTAGAGGTCTCCCATCCAAGTTCTAACCAGGCCCGACCCTGCTTAGCTTCCGCGATCGCGGCGAGATCGGGCCCTTCTAGGCTGCTTCGGCAGTGGATGCCGGCGGGGTCGCGGGCTGCCTCTTGAGGCGCAGCTTTCGCAGGCGCTTGGGCCTTACCGTCAGCCCAGCGGCCCGCCCGTCCCGGCAGGGCCCCGCCGCCCGCCTAGGCAGGGGAACGGAGGTCTCGGGCACCTGGGGGTGGCGGAGGTGCTGGCGACCACCCAGCCCAGGGCGGGCGGGAGCCAGCAAACTTTTCGGCGCTTGGCGCCCCGCCCCAGATCCCGCAGGCCGCTCACGGGGAAGTGGCCCAGGAGGCTTCCGGGCCCGGGGACCGCGGGCCCTTGGGCATCCCACCTGCCCGCCCACGCTGCGCTAGGCGCAGCTCAGACGCAGACCGGGCCGGCCCTCCTGCCCGACAGAAGCTGGCCCGAAGCCACTGGGAGCCACCATTGAGTTGGCACGGCCCCTAAGACCCAGCCACGGCACCCTCGCCCCCACGCCACCGTCCGAGCTCAGGACCCCGCCCCAGGTGGCCGGCAGGCCCGGGGAAGCGGCCCGGGCCCTCGATCCCGCTCCCGCCCCGGGCCATGGCGAAACGGCGGAGGGGCGGCTTTTTCCGTATGGAGCTGTGGAGAGCCAGCCCGGCAGACAGGTGGCGGCGCCGGGGCTGGGCTGCAGTGGGGGCGGCCAGGTGCAGGTCGAGGGGCTCGCGGGCCGCACGGACGGCCCCCGGGTCCGCGGCCACGTCTGGTTCCCGTCAGGCCACGCCCGGAGCGTCTGGTGTGCCTCTGCCTTCCAGGGACGCCTTCTGGCCGCCTGGCCGCTCAGGCAGGCGGGGAGCGCCCCATCAGACGCTGGCTGTGGTGGGAGGGGCCTGAGGAGGTGGGGCTTGCAGCTGTGCCGGGCGGGGGCGGAGAGAGCCGCGAACGCCGCGAGCGACAAGAGGAGAAGGCGGAGCGGGAGGCAAAACGCCTGGAGCACCCGGTCTTCCCTAGAGGTCTCCCATCCAAGTTCTAACCAGGCCCGACCCTGCTTAGCTTCTGCGATCGCGGCGAGATCGGGCCCTTCTAGGCTGCTTCGGCAGTGGATGCCGGCGGGGTCGCGGGCTGCCTCTTGAGGCGCAGCTTTCGCAGGCGCTTGGGCCTTACCGTCAGCCCAGCGGCCCGCCCGTCCCGGCAGGGCCCCGCCGCCCGCCTAGGCAGGGGAACGGAGGTCTCGGGCACCTGGGGGTGGCGGAGGTGCTGGCGACCACCCAGCCCAGGGCGGGCGGGAGCCAGCAAACTTTTCGGCGCTTGGCGCCCCGCCCCAGATCCCGCAGGCCGCTCACGGGGAAGTGGCCCAGGAGGCTTCCGGGCCCGGGGACCGCGGGCCCTTGGGCATCCCACCTGCCCGCCCACGCTGCGCTAGGCGCAGCTCAGACGCAGACCGGGCCGGCCCTCCTGCCCGACAGAAGCTGGCCCGAAGCCACTGGGAGCCACCATTGAGTTGGCACGGCCCCTAAGACCCAGCCACGGCACCCTCGCCCCCACGCCACCGTCCGAGCTCAGGACCCCGCCCCAGGTGGCCGGCAGGCCCGGGGAAGCGGCCCGGGCCCTCGATCCCGCTCCCGCCCCGGGCCATGGCGAAACGGCGGAGGGGCGGCTTTTTCCGTATGGAGCTGTGGAGAGCCAGCCCGGCAGACAGGTGGCGGCGCCGGGGCTGGGCTGCAGTGGGGGCGGCCAGGTGCAGGTCGAGGGGCTCGCGGGCCGCACGGACGGCCCCCGGGTCCGCGGCCACGTCTGGTTCCCGTCAGGCCACGCCCGGAGCGTCTGGTGTGCCTCTGCCTTCCAGGGACGCCTTCTGGCCGCCTGGCCGCTCAGGCAGGCGGGGAGCGCCCCATCAGACGCTGGCTGTGGTGGGAGGGGCCTGAGGAGGTGGGGCTTGCAGCTGTGCCGGGCGGGGGCGGAGAGAGCCGCGAACGCCGCGAGCGACAGGAGGAGAAGGCGGAGCGGGAGGCAAAACGCCTGGAGCACCCGGTCTTCCCTAGAGGTCTCCCATCCAAGTTCTAACCAGGCCCGACCCTGCTTAGCTTCCGCGATCGCGGCGAGATCGGGCCCTTCTAGGCTGCTTCGGCAGTGGATGCCGGCGGGGTCGCGGGCTGCCTCTTGAGGCGCAGCTTTCGCAGGCGCTTGGGCCTTACCGTCAGCCCAGCGGCCCGCCCGTCCCGGCAGGGCCCCGCCGCCCGCCTAGGCAGGGGAACGGAGGTCTCGGGCACCTGGGGGTGGCGGAGGTGCTGGCGACCACCCAGCCCAGGGCGGGCGGGAGCCAGCAAACTTTTCGGCGCTTGGCGCCCCGCCCCAGATCCCGCAGGCCGCTCACGGGGAAGTGGCCCAGGAGGCTTCCGGGCCCGGGGACCGCGGGCCCTTGGGCATCCCACCTGCCCGCCCACGCTGCGCTAGGCGCAGCTCAGACGCAGACCGGGCCGGCCCTCCTGCCCGACAGAAGCTGGCCCGAAGCCACTGGGAGCCACCATTGAGTTGGCACGGCCCCTAAGACCCAGCCACGGCACCCTCGCCCCCACGCCACCGTCCGAGCTCAGGACCCCGCCCCAGGTGGCCGGCAGGCCCGGGGAAGCGGCCCGGGCCCTCGATCCCGCTCCCGCCCCGGGCCATGGCGAAACGGCGGAGGGGCGGGGCGGCTTTTTCCGTATGGAGCTGTGGAGAGCCAGCCCGGCAGACAGGTGGCGGCGCCGGGGCTGGGCTGCAGTGGGGGCGGCCAGGTGCAGGTCGAGGGGCTCGCGGGCCGCACGGACGGCCCCCGGGTCCGCGGCCACGTCTGGTTCCCGTCAGGCCACGCCCGGAGCGTCTGGTGTGCCTCTGCCTTCCAGGGACGCCTTCTGGCCGCCTGGCCGCTCAGGCAGGCGGGGAGCGCCCCATCAGACGCTGGCTGTGGTGGGAGGGGCCTGAGGAGGTGGGGCTTGCAGCTGTGCCGGGCGGGGGCGGAGAGAGCCGCGAACGCCGCGAGCGACAGGAGGAGAAGGCGGAGCGGGAGGCAAAACGCCTGGAGCACCCGGTCTTCCCTAGAGGTCTCCCATCCAAGTTCTAACCAGGCCCGACCCTGCTTAGCTTCCGCGATCGCGGCGAGATCGGGCCCTTCTAGGCTGCTTCGGCAGTGGATGCCGGCGGGGTCATGGGCTGCCTCTTGAGGCGCAGCTTTCGCAGGCACTTGGGCCTTACCGTCAGCCCAGCGGCCCGCCCGTCCCGGCAGGGCCCCGCCGCCCGCCTAGGCAGGGGAACGGAGGTCTCGGGCACCTGGGGGTGGCGGAGGTGCTGGCGACCACCCAGCCCAGGGCGGGCGGGAGCCAGCAAACTTTTCGGCGCTTGGCGCCCCGCCCCAGATCCCGCAGGCCGCTCACGGGGAAGTGGCCCAGGAGGCTTCCGGGCCCGGGGACCGCGGGCCCTTGGGCATCCCACCTGCCCGCCCACGCTGCGCTAGGCGCAGCTCAGACGCAGACCGGGCCGGCCCTCCTGCCCGACAGAAGCTGGCCCGAAGCCACTGGGAGCCACCATTGAGTTGGCACGGCCCCTAAGACCCAGCCACGGCACCCTCGCCCCCACGCCACCGTCCGAGCTCAGGACCCCGCCCCAGGTGGCCGGCAGGCCCGGGGAAGCGGCCCGGGCCCTCGATCCCGCTCCCGCCCCGGGCCATGGCGAAAGGGCGGAGGGGCGGGGCGGCTTTTTCCGTATGGAGCTGTGGAGAGCCAGCCCGGCAGACAGGTGGCGGCGCCGGGGCTGGGCTGCAGTGGGGGCGGCCAGGTGCAGGTCGAGGGGCTCGCGGGCCGCACGGACGGCCCCCGGGTCCGCGGCCACGTCTGGTTCCCGTCAGGCCACGCCCGGAGCGTCTGGTGTGCCTCTGCCTTCCAGGGACGCCTTCTGGCCGCCTGGCCGCTCAGGCAGGCGGGGAGCGCCCCATCAGACGCTGGCTGTGGTGGGAGGGGCCTGAGGAGGTGGGGCTTGCAGCTGTGCCGGGCGGGGGCAGAGAGAGCCGCGAACGCCGCGAGCGACAGGAGGAGAAGGCGGAGCGGGAGGCAAAACGCCTGGAGCACCCGGTCTTCCCTAGAGGTCTCCCATCCAAGTTCTAACCAGGCCCGACCCTGCTTAGCTTCCGCGATCGCGGCGAGATCGGGCCCTTCTAGGCTGCTTCGGCAGTGGATGCCGGCGGGGTCGCGGGCTGCCTCTTGAGGCGCAGCTTTCGCAGGCGCTTGGGCCTTACCGTCAGCCCAGCGGCCCGCCCGTCCCGGCAGGGCCCCGCCGCCCGCCTAGGCAGGGGAACGGAGGTCTCGGGCACCTGGGGGTGGCGGAGGTGCTGGCGACCACCCAGCCCAGGGCGGGCGGGAGCCAGCAAACTTTTCGGCGCTTGGCGCCCCGCCCCAGATCCCGCAGGCCGCTCACGGGGAAGTGGCCCAGGAGGCTTCCGGGCCCGGGGACCGCGGGCCCTTGGGCATCCCACCTGCCCGCCCACGCTGCGCTAGGCGCAGCTCAGACGCAGACCGGGCCGGCCCTCCTGCCCGACAGAAGCTGGCCCGAAGCCACTGGGAGCCACCATTGAGTTGGCACGGCCCCTAAGACCCAGCCACGGCACCCTCGCCCCCACGCCACCGTCCGAGCTCAGGACCCCGCCCCAGGTGGCCGGCAGGCCCGGGGAAGCGGCCCGGGCCCTCGATCCCGCTCCCGCCCCGGGCCATGGCGAAACGGCGGAGGGGCGGCTTTTTCCGTATGGAGCTGTGGAGAGCCAGCCCGGCAGACAGGTGGCGGCGCCGGGGCTGGGCTGCAGTGGGGGCGGCCAGGTGCAGGTCGAGGGGCTCGCGGGCCGCACGGACGGCCCCCGGGTCCGCGGCCACGTCTGGTTCCCGTCAGGCCACGCCCGGAGCGTCTGGTGTGCCTCTGCCTTCCAGGGACGCCTTCTGGCCGCCTGGCCGCTCAGGCAGGCGGGGAGCGCCCCATCAGACGCTGGCTGTGGTGGGAGGGGCCTGAGGAGGTGGGGCTTGCAGCTGTGCCGGGCGGGGGCGGAGAGAGCCGCGAACGCCGCGAGCGACAGGAGGAGAAGGCGGAGCGGGAGGCAAAACGCCTGGAGCACCCGGTCTTCCCTAGAGGTCTCCCATCCAAGTTCTAACCAGGCCCGACCCTGCTTAGCTTCCGCGATCGCGGCGAGATCGGGCCCTTCTAGGCTGCTTCGGCAGTGGATGCCGGCGGGGTCGCGGGCTGCCTCTTGAGGCGCAGCTTTCGCAGGCGCTTGGGCCTTACCGTCAGCCCAGCGGCCCGCCCGTCCCGGCAGGGCCCCGCCGCCCGCCTAGGCAGGGGAACGGAGGTCTCGGGCACCTGGGGGTGGCGGAGGTGCTGGCGACCACCCAGCCCAGGGCGGGCGGGAGCCAGCAAACTTTTCGGCGCTTGGCGCCCCGCCCCAGATCCCGCAGGCCGCTCACGGGGAAGTGGCCCAGGAGGCTTCCGGGCCCGGGGACCGCGGGCCCTTGGGCATCCCACCTGCCCGCCCACGCTGCGCTAGGCGCAGCTCAGACGCAGACCGGGCCGGCCCTCCTGCCCGACAGAAGCTGGCCCGAAGCCACTGGGAGCCACCATTGAGTTGGCACGGCCCCTAAGACCCAGCCACGGCACCCTCGCCCCCACGCCACCGTCCGAGCTCAGGACCCCGCCCCAGGTGGCCGGCAGGCCCGGGGAAGCGGCCCGGGCCCTCGATCCCGCTCCCGCCCCGGGCCATGGCGAAACGGCGGAGGGGCGGGGCGGCTTTTTCCGTATGGAGCTGTGGAGAGCCAGCCCGGCAGACAGGTGGCGGCGCCGGGGCTGGGCTGCAGTGGGGGCGGCCAGGTGCAGGTCGAGGGGCTCGCGGGCCGCACGGACGGCCCCCGGGTCCGCGGCCACGTCTGGTTCCCGTCAGGCCACGCCCGGAGCGTCTGGTGTGCCTCTGCCTTCCAGGGACGCCTTCTGGCCGCCTGGCCGCTCAGGCAGGCGGGGAGCGCCCCATCAGACGCTGGCTGTGGTGGGAGGGGCCTGAGGAGGTGGGGCTTGCAGCTGTGCCGGGCGGGGGCGGAGAGAGCCGCGAACGCCGCGAGCGACAGGAGGAGAAGGCGGAGCGGGAGGCAAAACGCCTGGAGCACCCGGTCTTCCCTAGAGGTCTCCCATCCAAGTTCTAACCAGGCCCGACCCTGCTTAGCTTCCGCGATCGCGGCGAGATCGGGCCCTTCTAGGCTGCTTCGGCAGTGGATGCCGGCGGGGTCGCGGGCTGCCTCTTGAGGCGCAGCTTTCGCAGGCGCTTGGGCCTTACCGTCAGCCCAGCGGCCCGCCCGTCCCGGCAGGGCCCCGCCGCCCGCCTAGGCAGGGGAACGGAGGTCTCGGGCACCTGGGGGTGGCGGAGGTGCTGGCGACCACCCAGCCCAGGGCGGGCGGGAGCCAGCAAACTTTTCGGCGCTTGGCGCCCCACCCCAGATCCCGCAGGCCGCTCACGGGGAAGTGGCCCAGGAGGCTTCCGGGCCCGGGGACCGCGGGCCCTTGGGCATCCCACCTGCCCGCCCACGCTGCGCTAGGTGCAGCTCAGACGCAGACCGGGCCGGCCCTCCTGCCCGACAGAAGCTGGCCCGAAGCCACTGGGAGCCACCATTGAGTTGGCACGGCCCCTAAGACCCAGCCACGGCACCCTCGCCCCCACGCCACCGTCCGAGCTCAGGACCCCGCCCCAGGTGGCCGGCAGGCCCGGGGAAGCGGCCCGGGCCCTCGATCCCGCTCCCGCCCCGGGCCATGGCGAAACGGCGGAGGGGCGGGGCGGCTTTTTCCGTATGGAGCTGTGGAGAGCCAGCCCGGCAGACAGGTGGCGGCGCCGGGGCTGGGCTGCAGTGGGGGCGGCCAGGTGCAGGTCGAGGGGCTCGCGGGCCGCACGGACGGCCCCCGGGTCCGCGGCCACGTCTGGTTCCCGTCAGGCCACGCCCGGAGCGTCTGGTGTGCCTCTGCCTTCCAGGGACGCCTTCTGGCCGCCTGGCCGCTCAGGCAGGCGGGGAGCGCCCCATCAGACGCTGGCTGTGGTGGGAGGGGCCTGAGGAGGTGGGGCTTGCAGCTGTGCCGGGCGGGGGCGGAGAGAGCCGCGAACGCCGCGAGCGACAGGAGGAGAAGGCGGAGCGGGAGGCAAAACGCCTGGAGCACCCGGTCTTCCCTAGAGGTCTCCCATCCAAGTTCTAACCAGGCCCGACCCTGCTTAGCTTCCGCGATCGCGGCGAGATCGGGCCCTTCTAGGCTGCTTCGGCAGTGGATGCCGGCGGGGTCGCGGGCTGCCTCTTGAGGCGCAGCTTTCGCAGGCGCTTGGGCCTTACCGTCAGCCCAGCGGCCCGCCCGTCCCGGCAGGGCCCCGCCGCCCGCCTAGGCAGGGGAACGGAGGTCTCGGGCACCTGGGGGTGGCGGAGGTGCTGGCGACCACCCAGCCCAGGGCGGGCGGGAGCCAGCAAACTTTTCGGCGCTTGGCGCCCCGCCCCAGATCCCGCAGGCCGCTCACGGGGAAGTGGCCCAGGAGGCTTCCGGGCCCGGGGACCGCGGGCCCTTGGGCATCCCACCTGCCCGCCCACGCTGCGCTAGGCGCAGCTCAGACGCAGACCGGGCCGGCCCTCCTGCCCGACAGAAGCTGGCCCGAAGCCACTGGGAGCCACCATTGAGTTGGCACGGCCCCTAAGACCCAGCCACGGCACCCTCGCCCCCACGCCACCGTCCGAGCTCAGGACCCCGCCCCAGGTGGCCGGCAGGCCCGGGGAAGCGGCCCGGGCCCTCGATCCCGCTCCCGCCCCGGGCCATGGCGAAACGGCGGAGGGGCGGCTTTTTCCGTATGGAGCTGTGGAGAGCCAGCCCGGCAGACAGGTGGCGGCGCCGGGGCTGGGCTGCAGTGGGGGCGGCCAGGTGCAGGTCGAGGGGCTCGCGGGCCGCACGGACGGCCCCCGGGTCCGCGGCCACGTCTGGTTCCCGTCAGGCCACGCCCGGAGCGTCTGGTGTGCCTCTGCCTTCCAGGGACGCCTTCTGGCCGCCTGGCCGCTCAGGCAGGCGGGGAGCGTCCCATCAGACGCTGGCTGTGGTGGGAGGGGCCTGAGGAGGTGGGGCTTGCAGCTGTGCCGGGCGGGGGCGGAGAGAGCCACGAACGCCGCGAGCGACAGGAGGAGAAGGCGGAGCGGGAGGCAAAACGCCTGGAGCACCCGGTCTTCCCTAGAGGTCTCCCATCCAAGTTCTAACCAGGCCCGACCCTGCTTAGCTTCCGCGATCGCGGCGAGATCGGGCCCTTCTAGGCTGCTTCGGCAGTGGATGCCGGCGGGGTCGCGGGCTGCCTCTTGAGGCGCAGCTTTCGCAGGCGCTTGGGCCTTACCGTCAGCCCAGCGGCCCGCCCGTCCCGGCAGGGCCCCGCCGCCCGCCTAGGCAGGGGAACGGAGGTCTCGGGCACCTGGGGGTGGCGGAGGTGCTGGCGACCACCCAGCCCAGGGCGGGCGGGAGCCAGCAAACTTTTCGGCGCTTGGCGCCCCGCCCCAGATCCCGCAGGCCGCTCACGGGGAAGTGGCCCAGGAGGCTTCCGGGCCCGGGGACCGCGGGCCCTTGGGCATCCCACCTGCCCGCCCACGCTGCGCTAGGCGCAGCTCAGACGCAGACCGGGCCGGCCCTCCTGCCCGACAGAAGCTGGCCCGAAGCCACTGGGAGCCACCATTGAGTTGGCACGGCCCCTAAGACCCAGCCACGGCACCCTCGCCCCCACGCCACCGTCCGAGCTCAGGACCCCGCCCCAGGTGGCCGGCAGGCCCGGGGAAGCGGCCCGGGCCCTCGATCCCGCTCCCGCCCCGGGCCATGGCGAAACGGCGGAGGGGCGGCTTTTTCCGTATGGAGCTGTGGAGAGCCAGCCCGGCAGACAGGTGGCGGCGCCGGGGCTGGGCTGCAGTGGGGGCGGCCAGGTGCAGGTCGAGGGGCTCGCGGGCCGCACGGACGGCCCCCGGGTCCGCGGCCACGTCTGGTTCCCGTCAGGCGACGCCCGGAGCGTCTGGTGTGCCTCTGCCTTCCAGGGACGCCTTCTGGCCGCCTGGCCGCTCAGGCAGGCGGGGAGCGCCCCATCAGACGCTGGCTGTGGTGGGAGGGGCCTGAGGAGGTGGGGCTTGCAGCTGTGCCGGGCGGGGGCGGAGAGAGCCGCGAACGCCGCGAGCGACAAGAGGAGAAGGCGGAGCGGGAGGCAAAACGCCTGGAGCACCCGGTCTTCCCTAGAGGTCTCCCATCCAAGTTCTAACCAGGCCCGACCCTGCTTAGCTTCCGCGATCGCGGCGAGATCGGGCCCTTCTAGGCTGCTTCGGCAGTGGATGCCGGCGGGGTCGCGGGCTGCCTCTTGAGGCGCAGCTTTCGCAGGCGCTTGGGCCTTACCGTCAGCCCAGCGGCCCGCCCGTCCCGGCAGGGCCCCGCCGCCCGCCTAGGCAGGGGAACGGAGGTCTCGGGCACCTGGGGGTGGCGGAGGTGCTGGCGACCACCCAGCCCAGGGCGGGCGGGAGCCAGCAAACTTTTCGGCGCTTGGCGCCCCGCCCCAGATCCCGCAGGCCGCTCACGGGGAAGTGGCCCAGGAGGCTTCCGGGCCCGGGGACCGCGGGCCCTTGGGCATCCCACCTGCCCGCCCACGCTGCGCTAGGCGCAGCTCAGACGCAGACCGGGCCGGCCCTCCTGCCCGACAGAAGCTGGCCCGAAGCCACTGGGAGCCACCATTGAGTTGGCACGGCCCCTAAGACCCAGCCACGGCACCCTCGCCCCCACGCCACCGTCCGAGCTCAGGACCCCGCCCCAGGTGGCCGGCAGGCCCGGGGAAGCGGCCCGGGCCCTCGATCCCGCTCCCGCCCCGGGCCATGGCGAAACGGCGGAGGGGCGGCTTTTTCCGTATGGAGCTGTGGAGAGCCAGCCCGGCAGACAGGTGGCGGCGCCGGGGCTGGGCTGCAGTGGGGGCGGCCAGGTGCAGGTCGAGGGGCTCGCGGGCCGCACGGACGGCCCCCGGGTCCGCGGCCACGTCTGGATCCCGTCAGGCGACGCCCGGAGCGTCTGGTGTGCCTCTGCCTTCCAGGGACGCCTTCTGGCCGCCTGGCCGCTCAGGCAGGCGGGGAGCGCCCCATCAGACGCTGGCTGTGGTGGGAGGGGCCTGAGGAGGTGGGGCTTGCAGCTGTGCCGGGCGGGGGCGGAGAGAGCCGCGAACGCCGCGAGCGACAAGAGGAGAAGGCGGAGCGGGAGGCAAAACGCCTGGAGCACCCGGTCTTCCCTAGAGGTCTCCCATCCAAGTTCTAACCAGGCCCGACCCTGCTTAGCTTCCGCGATCGCGGCGAGATCGGGCCCTTCTAGGCTGCTTCGGCAGTGGATGCCGGCGGGGTCGCGGGCTGCCTCTTGAGGCGCAGCTTTCGCAGGCGCTTGGGCCTTACCGTCAGCCCAGCGGCCCGCCCGTCCCGGCAGGGCCCCGCCGCCCGCCTAGGCAGGGGAACGGAGGTCTCGGGCACCTGGGGGTGGCGGAGGTGCTGGCGACCACCCAGCCCAGGGCGGGCGGGAGCCAGCAAACTTTTCGGCGCTTGGCGCCCCGCCCCAGATCCCGCAGGCCGCTCACGGGGAAGTGGCCCAGGAGGCTTCCGGGCCCGGGGACCGCGGGCCCTTGGGCATCCCACCTGCCCGCCCACGCTGCGCTAGGCGCAGCTCAGACGCAGACCGGGCCGGCCCTCCTGCCCGACAGAAGCTGGCCCGAAGCCACTGGGAGCCACCATTGAGTTGGCACGGCCCCTAAGACCCAGCCACGCCACCCTCGCCCCCACGCCACCGTCCGAGCTCAGGACCCCGCCCCAGGTGGCCGGCAGGCCCGGGGAAGCGGCCCGGGCCCTCGATCCCGCTCCCGCCCCGGGCCATGGCGAAACGGCGGAGGGGCGGGGCGGCTTTTTCCGTATGGAGCTGTGGAGAGCCAGCCCGGCAGACAGGTGGCGGCGCCGGGGCTGGGCTGCAGTGGGGGCGGCCAGGTGCAGGTCGAGGGGCTCGCGGGCCGCACGGACGGCCCCCGGGTCCGCGGCCACGTCTGGTTCCCGTCAGGCCACGCCCGGAGCGTCTGGTGTGCCTCTGCCTTCCAGGGACGCCTTCTGGCCGCCTGGCCGCTCAGGCAGGCGGGGAGCGCCCCATCAGACGCTGGCTGTGGTGGGAGGGGCCTGAGGAGGTGGGGCTTGCAGCTGTGCCGGGCGGGGGCGGAGAGAGCCGCGAACGCCGCGAGCGACAGGAGGAGAAGGCGGAGCGGGAGGCAAAACGCCTGGAGCACCCGGTCTTCCCTAGAGGTCTCCCATCCAAGTTCTAACCAGGCCCGACCCTGCTTAGCTTCCGCGATCGCGGCGAGATCGGGCCCTTCTAGGCTGCTTCGGCAGTGGATGCCGGCGGGGTCGCGGGCTGCCTCTTGAGGCGCAGCTTTCGCAGGCGCTTGGGCCTTACCGTCAGCCCAGCGGCCCGCCCGTCCCGGCAGGGCCCCGCCGCCCGCCTAGGCAGGGGAACGGAGGTCTCGGGCACCTGGGGGTGGCGGAGGTGCTGGCGACCACCCAGCCCAGGGCGGGCGGGAGCCAGCAAACTTTTCGGCGCTTGGCGCCCCGCCCCAGATCCCGCAGGCCGCTCACGGGGAAGTGGCCCAGGAGGCTTCCGGGCCCGGGGACCGCGGGCCCTTGGGCATCCCACCTGCCCGCCCACGCTGCGCTAGGCGCAGCTCAGACGCAGACCGGGCCGGCCCTCCTGCCCGACAGAAGCTGGCCCGAAGCCACTGGGAGCCACCATTGAGTTGGCACGGCCCCTAAGACCCAGCCACGGCACCCTCGCCCCCACGCCACCGTCCGAGCTCAGGACCCCGCCCCAGGTGGCCGGCAGGCCCGGGGAAGCGGCCCGGGCCCTCGATCCCGCTCCCGCCCCGGGCCATGGCGAAACGGCGGAGGGGCGGGGCGGCTTTTTCCGTATGGAGCTGTGGAGAGCCAGCCCGGCAGACAGGTGGCAGCGCCGGGGCTGGGCTGCAGTGGGGGCGGCCAGGTGCAGGTCGAGGGGCTCGCGGGCCGCACGGACGGCCCCCGGGTCCGCGGCCACGTCTGGTTCCCGTCAGGCCACGCCCGGAGCGTCTGGTGTGCCTCTGCCTTCCAGGGACGCCTTCTGGCCGCCTGGCCGCTCAGGCAGGCGGGGAGCGCCCCATCAGACGCTGGCTGTGGTGGGAGGGGCCTGAGGAGGTGGGGCTTGCAGCTGTGCCGGGCGGGGGCGGAGAGAGCCGCGAACGCCGCGAGCGACAAGAGGAGAAGGCGGAGCGGGAGGCAAAACGCCTGGAGCACCCGGTCTTCCCTAGAGGTCTCCCATCCAAGTTCTAACCAGGCCCGACCCTGCTTAGCTTCCGCGATCGCGGCGAGATCGGGCCCTTCTAGGCTGCTTCGGCAGTGGATGCCGGCGGGGTCGCGGGCTGCCTCTTGAGGCGCAGCTTTCGCAGGCGCTTGGGCCTTACCGTCAGCCCAGCGGCCCGCCCGTCCCGGCAGGGCCCCGCCGCCCGCCTAGGCAGGGGAACGGAGGTCTCGGGCACCTGGGGGTGGCGGAGGTGCTGGCGACCACCCAGCCCAGGGCGGGCGGGAGCCAGCAAACTTTTCGGCGCTTGGCGCCCCGCCCCAGATCCCGCAGGCCGCTCACGGGGAAGTGGCCCAGGAGGCTTCCGGGCCCGGGGACCGCGGGCCCTTGGGCATCCCACCTGCCCGCCCACGCTGCGCTAGGCGCAGCTCAGACGCAGACCGGGCCGGCCCTCCTGCCCGACAGAAGCTGGCCCGAAGCCACTGGGAGCCACCATTGAGTTGGCACGGCCCCTAAGACCCAGCCACGGCACCCTCGCCCCCACGCCACCGTCCGAGCTCAGGACCCCGCCCCAGGTGGCCGGCAGGCCCGGGGAAGCGGCCCGGGCCCTCGATCCCGCTCCCGCCCCGGGCCATGGCGAAACGGCGGAGGGGCGGCTTTTTCCGTATGGAGCTGTGGAGAGCCAGCCCGGCAGACAGGTGGCGGCGCCGGGGCTGGGCTGCAGTGGGGGCGGCCAGGTGCAGGTCGAGGGGCTCGCGGGCCGCACGGACGGCCCCCGGGTCCGCGGCCACGTCTGGTTCCCGTCAGGCCACGCCCGGAGCGTCTGGTGTGCCTCTGCCTTCCAGGGACGCCTTCTGGCCGCCTGGCCGCTCAGGCAGGCGGGGAGCGCCCCATCAGACGCTGGCTGTGGTGGGAGGGGCCTGAGGAGGTGGGGCTTGCAGCTGTGCCGGGCGGGGGCGGAGAGAGCCGCGAACGCCGCGAGCGACAAGAGGAGAAGGCGGAGCGGGAGGCAAAACGCCTGGAGCACCCGGTCTTCCCTAGAGGTCTCCCATCCAAGTTCTAACCAGGCCCGACCCTGCTTAGCTTCCGCGATCGCGGCGAGATCGGGCCCTTCTAGGCTGCTTCGGCAGTGGATGCCGGCGGGGTCGCGGGCTGCCTCTTGAGGCGCAGCTTTCGCAGGCGCTTGGGCCTTACCGTCAGCCCAGCGGCCCGCCCGTCCCGGCAGGGCCCCGCCGCCCGCCTAGGCAGGGGAACGGAGGTCTCGGGCACCTGGGGGTGGCGGAGGTGCTGGCGACCACCCAGCCCAGGGCGGGCGGGAGCCAGCAAACTTTTCGGCGCTTGGCGCCCCGCCCCAGATCCCGCAGGCCGCTCACGGGGAAGTGGCCCAGGAGGCTTCCGGGCCCGGGGACCGCGGGCCCTTGGGCATCCCACCTGCCCGCCCACGCTGCGCTAGGCGCAGCTCAGACGCAGACCGGGCCGGCCCTCCTGCCCGACAGAAGCTGGCCCGAAGCCACTGGGAGCCACCATTGAGTTGGCACGGCCCCTAAGACCCAGCCACGGCACCCTCGCCCCCACGCCACCGTCCGAGCTCAGGACCCCGCCCCAGGTGGCCGGCAGGCCCGGGGAAGCGGCCCGGGCCCTCGATCCCGCTCCCGCCCCGGGCCATGGCGAAACGGCGGAGGGGCGGCTTTTTCCGTATGGAGCTGTGGAGAGCCAGCCCGGCAGACAGGTGGCGGCGCCGGGGCTGGGCTGCAGTGGGGGCGGCCAGGTGCAGGTCGAGGGGCTCGCGGGCCGCACGGACGGCCCCCGGGTCCGCGGCCACGTCTGGTTCCCGTCAGGCCACGCCCGGAGCGTCTGGTGTGCCTCTGCCTTCCAGGGACGCCTTCTGGCCGCCTGGCCGCTCAGGCAGGCGGGGAGCGCCCCATCAGACGCTGGCTGTGGTGGGAGGGGCCTGAGGAGGTGGGGCTTGCAGCTGTGCCGGGCGGGGGCGGAGAGAGCCGCGAACGCCGCGAGCGACAGGAGGAGAAGGCGGAGCGGGAGGCAAAACGCCTGGAGCACCCGGTCTTCCCTAGAGGTCTCCCATCCAAGTTCTAACCAGGCCCGACCCTGCTTAGCTTCCGCGATCGCGGCGAGATCGGGCCCTTCTAGGCTGCTTCGGCAGTGGATGCCGGCGGGGTCGCGGGCTGCCTCTTGAGGCGCAGCTTTCGCAGGCGCTTGGGCCTTACCGTCAGCCCAGCGGCCCGCCCGTCCCGGCAGGGCCCCGCCGCCCGCCTAGGCAGGGGAACGGAGGTCTCGGGCACCTGGGGGTGGCGGAGGTGCTGGCGACCACCCAGCCCAGGGCGGGCGGGAGCCAGCAAACTTTTCGGCGCTTGGCGCCCCGCCCCAGATCCCGCAGGCCGCTCACGGGGAAGTGGCCCAGGAGGCTTCCGGGCCCGGGGACCGCGGGCCCTTGGGCATCCCACCTGCCCGCCCACGCTGCGCTAGGCGCAGCTCAGACGCAGACCGGGCCGGCCCTCCTGCCCGACAGAAGCTGGCCCGAAGCCACTGGGAGCCACCATTGAGTTGGCACGGCCCCTAAGACCCAGCCACGGCACCCTCGCCCCCACGCCACCGTCCGAGCTCAGGACCCCGCCCCAGGTGGCCGGCAGGCCCGGGGAAGCGGCCCGGGCCCTCGATCCCGCTCCCGCCCCGGGCCATGGCGAAACGGCGGAGGGGCGGGGCGGCTTTTTCCGTATGGAGCTGTGGAGAGCCAGCCCGGCAGACAGGTGGCGGCGCCGGGGCTGGGCTGCAGTGGGGGCGGCCAGGTGCAGGTCGAGGGGCTCGCGGGCCGCACGGACGGCCCCCGGGTCCGCGGCCACGTCTGGTTCCCGTCAGGCCACGCCCGGAGCGTCTGGTGTGCCTCTGCCTTCCAGGGACGCCTTCTGGCCGCCTGGCCGCTCAGGCAGGCGGGGAGCGCCCCATCAGACGCTGGCTGTGGTGGGAGGGGCCTGAGGAGGTGGGGCTTGCAGCTGTGCCGGGCGGGGGCGGAGAGAGCCGCGAACGCCGCGAGCGACAGGAGGAGAAGGCGGAGCGGGAGGCAAAACGCCTGGAGCACCCGGTCTTCCCTAGAGGTCTCCCATCCAAGTTCTAACCAGGCCCGACCCTGCTTAGCTTCCGCGATCGCGGCGAGATCGGGCCCTTCTAGGCTGCTTCGGCAGTGGATGCCGGCGGGGTCGCGGGCTGCCTCTTGAGGCGCAGCTTTCGCAGGCACTTGGGCCTTACCGTCAGCCCAGCGGCCCGCCCGTCCCGGCAGGGCCCCGCCGCCCGCCTAGGCAGGGGAACGGAGGTCTCGGGCACCTGGGGGTGGCGGAGGTGCTGGCGACCACCCAGCCCAGGGCGGGCGGGAGCCAGCAAACTTTTCGGCGCTTGGCGCCCCGCCCCAGATCCCGCAGGCCGCTCACGGGGAAGTGGCCCAGGAGGCTTCCGGGCCCGGGGACCGCGGGCCCTTGGGCATCCCACCTGCCCGCCCACGCTGCGCTAGGCGCAGCTCAGACGCAGACCGGGCCGGCCCTCCTGCCCGACAGAAGCTGGCCCGAAGCCACTGGGAGCCACCATTGAGTTGGCACGGCCCCTAAGACCCAGCCACGGCACCCTCGCCCCCACGCCACCGTCCGAGCTCAGGACCCCGCCCCAGGTGGCCGGCAGGCCCGGGGAAGCGGCCCGGGCCCTCGATCCCGCTCCCGCCCCGGGCCATGGCGAAACGGCGGAGGGGCGGGGCGGCTTTTTCCGTATGGAGCTGTGGAGAGCCAGCCCGGCAGACAGGTGGCGGCGCCGGGGCTGGGCTGCAGTGGGGGCGGCCAGGTGCAGGTCGAGGGGCTCGCGGGCCGCACGGACGGCCCCCGGGTCCGCGGCCACGTCTGGTTCCCGTCAGGCCACGCCCGGAGCGTCTGGTGTGCCTCTGCCTTCCAGGGACGCCTTCTGGCCGCCTGGCCGCTCAGGCAGGCGGGGAGCGCCCCATCAGACGCTGGCTGTGGTGGGAGGGGCCTGAGGAGGTGGGGCTTGCAGCTGTGCCGGGCGGGGGCAGAGAGAGCCGCGAACGCCGCGAGCGACAGGAGGAGAAGGCGGAGCGGGAGGCAAAACGCCTGGAGCACCCGGTCTTCCCTAGAGGTCTCCCATCCAAGTTCTAACCAGGCCCGACCCTGCTTAGCTTCCGCGATCGCGGCGAGATCGGGCCCTTCTAGGCTGCTTCGGCAGTGGATGCCGGCGGGGTCGCGGGCTGCCTCTTGAGGCGCAGCTTTCGCAGGCGCTTGGGCCTTACCGTCAGCCCAGCGGCCCGCCCGTCCCGGCAGGGCCCCGCCGCCCGCCTAGGCAGGGGAACGGAGGTCTCGGGCACCTGGGGGTGGCGGAGGTGCTGGCGACCACCCAGCCCAGGGCGGGCGGGAGCCAGCAAACTTTTCGGCGCTTGGCGCCCCGCCCCAGATCCCGCAGGCCGCTCACGGGGAAGTGGCCCAGGAGGCTTCCGGGCCCGGGGACCGCGGGCCCTTGGGCATCCCACCTGCCCGCCCACGCTGCGCTAGGCGCAGCTCAGACGCAGACCGGGCCGGCCCTCCTGCCCGACAGAAGCTGGCCCGAAGCCACTGGGAGCCACCATTGAGTTGGCACGGCCCCTAAGACCCAGCCACGCCACCCTCGCCCCCACGCCACCGTCCGAGCTCAGGACCCCGCCCCAGGTGGCCGGCAGGCCCGGGGAAGCGGCCCGGGCCCTCGATCCCGCTCCCGCCCCGGGCCATGGCGAAACGGCGGAGGGGCGGCTTTTTCCGTATGGAGCTGTGGAGAGCCAGCCCGGCAGACAGGTGGCGGCGCCGGGGCTGGGCTGCAGTGGGGGCGGCCAGGTGCAGGTCGAGGGGCTCGCGGGCCGCACGGACGGCCCCCGGGTCCGCGGCCACGTCTGGTTCCCGTCAGGCCACGCCCGGAGCGTCTGGTGTGCCTCTGCCTTCCAGGGACGCCTTCTGGCCGCCTGGCCGCTCAGGCAGGCGGGGAGCGCCCCATCAGACGCTGGCTGTGGTGGGAGGGGCCTGAGGAGGTGGGGCTTGCAGCTGTGCCGGGCGGGGGCGGAGAGAGCCGCGAACGCCGCGAGCGACAGGAGGAGAAGGCGGAGCGGGAGGCAAAACGCCTGGAGCACCCGGTCTTCCCTAGAGGTCTCCCATCCAAGTTCTAACCAGGCCCGACCCTGCTTAGCTTCCGCGATCGCGGCGAGATCGGGCCCTTCTAGGCTGCTTCGGCAGTGGATGCCGGCGGGGTCGCGGGCTGCCTCTTGAGGCGCAGCTTTCGCAGGCGCTTGGGCCTTACCGTCAGCCCAGCGGCCCGCCCGTCCCGGCAGGGCCCCGCCGCCCGCCTAGGCAGGGGAACGGAGGTCTCGGGCACCTGGGGGTGGCGGAGGTGCTGGCGACCACCCAGCCCAGGGCGGGCGGGAGCCAGCAAACTTTTCGGCGCTTGGCGCCCCGCCCCAGATCCCGCAGGCCGCTCACGGGGAAGTGGCCCAGGAGGCTTCCGGGCCCGGGGACCGCGGGCCCTTGGGCATCCCACCTGCCCGCCCACGCTGCGCTAGGCGCAGCTCAGACGCAGACCGGGCCGGCCCTCCTGCCCGACAGAAGCTGGCCCGAAGCCACTGGGAGCCACCATTGAGTTGGCACGGCCCCTAAGACCCAGCCACGGCACCCTCGCCCCCACGCCACCGTCCGAGCTCAGGACCCCGCCCCAGGTGGCCGGCAGGCCCGGGGAAGCGGCCCGGGCCCTCGATCCCGCTCCCGCCCCGGGCCATGGCGAAACGGCGGAGGGGCGGGGCGGCTTTTTCCGTATGGAGCTGTGGAGAGCCAGCCCGGCAGACAGGTGGCGGCGCCGGGGCTGGGCTGCAGTGGGGGCGGCCAGGTGCAGGTCGAGGGGCTCGCGGGCCGCACGGACGGCCCCCGGGTCCGCGGCCACGTCTGGTTCCCGTCAGGCCACGCCCGGAGCGTCTGGTGTGCCTCTGCCTTCCAGGGACGCCTTCTGGCCGCCTGGCCGCTCAGGCAGGCGGGGAGCGCCCCATCAGACGCTGGCTGTGGTGGGAGGGGCCTGAGGAGGTGGGGCTTGCAGCTGTGCCGGGCGGGGGCGGAGAGAGCCGCGAACGCCGCGAGCGACAGGAGGAGAAGGCGGAGCGGGAGGCAAAACGCCTGGAGCACCCGGTCTTCCCTAGAGGTCTCCCATCCAAGTTCTAACCAGGCCCGACCCTGCTTAGCTTCCGCGATCGCGGCGAGATCGGGCCCTTCTAGGCTGCTTCGGCAGTGGATGCCGGCGGGGTCGCGGGCTGCCTCTTGAGGCGCAGCTTTCGCAGGCGCTTGGGCCTTACCGTCAGCCCAGCGGCCCGCCCGTCCCGGCAGGGCCCCGCCGCCCGCCTAGGCAGGGGAACGGAGGTCTCGGGCACCTGGGGGTGGCGGAGGTGCTGGCGACCACCCAGCCCAGGGCGGGCGGGAGCCAGCAAACTTTTCGGCGCTTGGCGCCCCGCCCCAGATCCCGCAGGCCGCTCACGGGGAAGTGGCCCAGGAGGCTTCCGGGCCCGGGGACCGCGGGCCCTTGGGCATCCCACCTGCCCGCCCACGCTGCGCTAGGCGCAGCTCAGACGCAGACCGGGCCGGCCCTCCTGCCCGACAGAAGCTGGCCCGAAGCCACTGGGAGCCACCATTGAGTTGGCACGGCCCCTAAGACCCAGCCACGGCACCCTCGCCCCCACGCCACCGTCCGAGCTCAGGACCCCGCCCCAGGTGGCCGGCAGGCCCGGGGAAGCGGCCCGGGCCCTCGATCCCGCTCCCGCCCCGGGCCATGGCGAAACGGCGGAGGGGCGGGGCGGCTTTTTCCGTATGGAGCTGTGGAGAGCCAGCCCGGCAGACAGGTGGCGGCGCCGGGGCTGGGCTGCAGTGGGGGCGGCCAGGTGCAGGTCGAGGGGCTCGCGGGCCGCACGGACGGCCCCCGGGTCCGCGGCCACGTCTGGTTCCCGTCAGGCCACGCCCGGAGCGTCTGGTGTGCCTCTGCCTTCCAGGGACGCCTTCTGGCCGCCTGGCCGCTCAGGCAGGCGGGGAGCGCCCCATCAGACGCTGGCTGTGGTGGGAGGGGCCTGAGGAGGTGGGGCTTGCAGCTGTGCCGGGCGGGGGCGGAGAGAGCCGCGAACGCCGCGAGCGACAGGAGGAGAAGGCGGAGCGGGAGGCAAAACGCCTGGAGCACCCGGTCTTCCCTAGAGGTCTCCCATCCAAGTTCTAACCAGGCCCGACCCTGCTTAGCTTCCGCGATCGCGGCGAGATCGGGCCCTTCTAGGCTGCTTCGGCAGTGGATGCCGGCGGGGTCGCGGGCTGCCTCTTGAGGCGCAGCTTTCGCAGGCGCTTGGGCCTTACCGTCAGCCCAGCGGCCCGCCCGTCCCGGCAGGGCCCCGCCGCCCGCCTAGGCAGGGGAACGGAGGTCTCGGGCACCTGGGGGTGGCGGAGGTGCTGGCGACCACCCAGCCCAGGGCGGGCGGGAGCCAGCAAACTTTTCGGCGCTTGGCGCCCCGCCCCAGATCCCGCAGGCCGCTCACGGGGAAGTGGCCCAGGAGGCTTCCGGGCCCGGGGACCGCGGGCCCTTGGGCATCCCACCTGCCCGCCCACGCTGCGCTAGGCGCAGCTCAGACGCAGACCGGGCCGGCCCTCCTGCCCGACAGAAGCTGGCCCGAAGCCACTGGGAGCCACCATTGAGTTGGCACGGCCCCTAAGACCCAGCCACGGCACCCTCGCCCCCACGCCACCGTCCGAGCTCAGGACCCCGCCCCAGGTGGCCGGCAGGCCCGGGGAAGCGGCCCGGGCCCTCGATCCCGCTCCCGCCCCGGGCCATGGCGAAACGGCGGAGGGGCGGCTTTTTCCGTATGGAGCTGTGGAGAGCCAGCCCGGCAGACAGGTGGCGGCGCCGGGGCTGGGCTGCAGTGGGGGCGGCCAGGTGCAGGTCGAGGGGCTCGCGGGCCGCACGGACGGCCCCCGGGTCCGCGGCCACGTCTGGTTCCCGTCAGGCCACGCCCGGAGCGTCTGGTGTGCCTCTGCCTTCCAGGGACGCCTTCTGGCCGCCTGGCCGCTCAGGCAGGCGGGGAGCGTCCCATCAGACGCTGGCTGTGGTGGGAGGGGCCTGAGGAGGTGGGGCTTGCAGCTGTGCCGGGCGGGGGCGGAGAGAGCCGCGAACGCCGCGAGCGACAGGAGGAGAAGGCGGAGCGGGAGGCAAAACGCCTGGAGCACCCGGTCTTCCCTAGAGGTCTCCCATCCAAGTTCTAACCAGGCCCGACCCTGCTTAGCTTCCGCGATCGCGGCGAGATCGGGCCCTTCTAGGCTGCTTCGGCAGTGGATGCCGGCGGGGTCGCGGGCTGCCTCTTGAGGCGCAGCTTTCGCAGGCGCTTGGGCCTTACCGTCAGCCCAGCGGCCCGCCCGTCCCGGCAGGGCCCCGCCGCCCGCCTAGGCAGGGGAACGGAGGTCTCGGGCACCTGGGGGTGGCGGAGGTGCTGGCGACCACCCAGCCCAGGGCGGGCGGGAGCCAGCAAACTTTTCGGCGCTTGGCGCCCCGCCCCAGATCCCGCAGGCCGCTCACGGGGAAGTGGCCCAGGAGGCTTCCGGGCCCGGGGACCGCGGGCCCTTGGGCATCCCACCTGCCCGCCCACGCTGCGCTAGGCGCAGCTCAGACGCAGACCGGGCCGGCCCTCCTGCCCGACAGAAGCTGGCCCGAAGCCACTGGGAGCCACCATTGAGTTGGCACGGCCCCTAAGACCCAGCCACGGCACCCTCGCCCCCACGCCACCGTCCGAGCTCAGGACCCCGCCCCAGGTGGCCGGCAGGCCCGGGGAAGCGGCCCGGGCCCTCGATCCCGCTCCCGCCCCGGGCCATGGCGAAACGGCGGAGGGGCGGCTTTTTCCGTATGGAGCTGTGGAGAGCCAGCCCGGCAGACAGGTGGCGGCGCCGGGGCTGGGCTGCAGTGGGGGCGGCCAGGTGCAGGTCGAGGGGCTCGCGGGCCGCACGGACGGCCCCCGGGTCCGCGGCCACGTCTGGTTCCCGTCAGGCGACGCCCGGAGCGTCTGGTGTGCCTCTGCCTTCCAGGGACGCCTTCTGGCCGCCTGGCCGCTCAGGCAGGCGGGGAGCGCCCCATCAGACGCTGGCTGTGGTGGGAGGGGCCTGAGGAGGTGGGGCTTGCAGCTGTGCCGGGCGGGGGCGGAGAGAGCCGCGAACGCCGCGAGCGACAAGAGGAGAAGGCGGAGCGGGAGGCAAAACGCCTGGAGCACCCGGTCTTCCCTAGAGGTCTCCCATCCAAGTTCTAACCAGGCCCGACCCTGCTTAGCTTCCGCGATCGCGGCGAGATCGGGCCCTTCTAGGCTGCTTCGGCAGTGGATGCCGGCGGGGTCGCGGGCTGCCTCTTGAGGCGCAGCTTTCGCAGGCGCTTGGGCCTTACCGTCAGCCCAGCGGCCCGCCCGTCCCGGCAGGGCCCCGCCGCCCGCCTAGGCAGGGGAACGGAGGTCTCGGGCACCTGGGGGTGGCGGAGGTGCTGGCGACCACCCAGCCCAGGGCGGGCGGGAGCCAGCAAACTTTTCGGCGCTTGGCGCCCCGCCCCAGATCCCGCAGGCCGCTCACGGGGAAGTGGCCCAGGAGGCTTCCGGGCCCGGGGACCGCGGGCCCTTGGGCATCCCACCTGCCCGCCCACGCTGCGCTAGGCGCAGCTCAGACGCAGACCGGGCCGGCCCTCCTGCCCGACAGAAGCTGGCCCGAAGCCACTGGGAGCCACCATTGAGTTGGCACGGCCCCTAAGACCCAGCCACGGCACCCTCGCCCCCACGCCACCGTCCGAGCTCAGGACCCCGCCCCAGGTGGCCGGCAGGCCCGGGGAAGCGGCCCGGGCCCTCGATCCCGCTCCCGCCCCGGGCCATGGCGAAACGGCGGAGGGGCGGCTTTTTCCGTATGGAGCTGTGGAGAGCCAGCCCGGCAGACAGGTGGCGGCGCCGGGGCTGGGCTGCAGTGGGGGCGGCCAGGTGCAGGTCGAGGGGCTCGCGGGCCGCACGGACGGCCCCCGGGTCCGCGGCCACGTCTGGATCCCGTCAGGCGACGCCCGGAGCGTCTGGTGTGCCTCTGCCTTCCAGGGACGCCTTCTGGCCGCCTGGCCGCTCAGGCAGGCGGGGAGCGCCCCATCAGACGCTGGCTGTGGTGGGAGGGGCCTGAGGAGGTGGGGCTTGCAGCTGTGCCGGGCGGGGGCGGAGAGAGCCGCGAACGCCGCGAGCGACAAGAGGAGAAGGCGGAGCGGGAGGCAAAACGCCTGGAGCACCCGGTCTTCCCTAGAGGTCTCCCATCCAAGTTCTAACCAGGCCCGACCCTGCTTAGCTTCCGCGATCGCGGCGAGATCGGGCCCTTCTAGGCTGCTTCGGCAGTGGATGCCGGCGGGGTCGCGGGCTGCCTCTTGAGGCGCAGCTTTCGCAGGCGCTTGGGCCTTACCGTCAGCCCAGCGGCCCGCCCGTCCCGGCAGGGCCCCGCCGCCCGCCTAGGCAGGGGAACGGAGGTCTCGGGCACCTGGGGGTGGCGGAGGTGCTGGCGACCACCCAGCCCAGGGCGGGCGGGAGCCAGCAAACTTTTCGGCGCTTGGCGCCCCGCCCCAGATCCCGCAGGCCGCTCACGGGGAAGTGGCCCAGGAGGCTTCCGGGCCCGGGGACCGCGGGCCCTTGGGCATCCCACCTGCCCGCCCACGCTGCGCTAGGCGCAGCTCAGACGCAGACCGGGCCGGCCCTCCTGCCCGACAGAAGCTGGCCCGAAGCCACTGGGAGCCACCATTGAGTTGGCACGGCCCCTAAGACCCAGCCACGCCACCCTCGCCCCCACGCCACCGTCCGAGCTCAGGACCCCGCCCCAGGTGGCCGGCAGGCCCGGGGAAGCGGCCCGGGCCCTCGATCCCGCTCCCGCCCCGGGCCATGGCGAAACGGCGGAGGGGCGGGGCGGCTTTTTCCGTATGGAGCTGTGGAGAGCCAGCCCGGCAGACAGGTGGCGGCGCCGGGGCTGGGCTGCAGTGGGGGCGGCCAGGTGCAGGTCGAGGGGCTCGCGGGCCGCACGGACGGCCCCCGGGTCCGCGGCCACGTCTGGTTCCCGTCAGGCCACGCCCGGAGCGTCTGGTGTGCCTCTGCCTTCCAGGGACGCCTTCTGGCCGCCTGGCCGCTCAGGCAGGCGGGGAGCGCCCCATCAGACGCTGGCTGTGGTGGGAGGGGCCTGAGGAGGTGGGGCTTGCAGCTGTGCCGGGCGGGGGCGGAGAGAGCCGCGAACGCCGCGAGCGACAGGAGGAGAAGGCGGAGCGGGAGGCAAAACGCCTGGAGCACCCGGTCTTCCCTAGAGGTCTCCCATCCAAGTTCTAACCAGGCCCGACCCTGCTTAGCTTCCACGATCGCGGCGAGATCGGGCCCTTCTAGGCTGCTTCGGCAGTGGATGCCGGCGGGGTCGCGGGCTGCCTCTTGAGGCGCAGCTTTCGCAGGCGCTTGGGCCTTACCGTCAGCCCAGCGGCCCGCCCGTCCCGGCAGGGCCCCGCCGCCCGCCTAGGCAGGGGAACGGAGGTCTCGGGCACCTGGGGGTGGCGGAGGTGCTGGCGACCACCCAGCCCAGGGCGGGCGGGAGCCAGCAAACTTTTCGGCGCTTGGCGCCCCGCCCCAGATCCCGCAGGCCGCTCACGGGGAAGTGGCTCAGGAGGCTTCCGGGCCCGGGGACCGCGGGCCCTTGGGCATCCCACCTGCCCGCCCACGCTGCGCTAGGCGCAGCTCAGACGCAGACCGGGCCGGCCCTCCTGCCCGACAGAAGCTGGCCCGAAGCCACTGGGAGCCACCATTGAGTTGGCACGGCCCCTAAGACCCAGCCACGCCACCCTCGCCCCCACGCCACCGTCCGAGCTCAGGACCCCGCCCCAGGTGGCCGGCAGGCCCGGGGAAGCGGCCCGGGCCCTCGATCCCGCTCCCGCCCCGGGCCATGGCGAAACGGCGGAGGGGCGGCTTTTTCCGTATGGAGCTGTGGAGAGCCAGCCCGGCTGACAGGTGGCGGCGCCGGGGCTGGGCTGCAGTGGGGGCGGCCAGGTGCAGGTCGAGGGGCTCGCGGGCCGCACGGACGGCCCCCGGGTCCGCGGCCACGTCTGGTTCCCGTCAGGCCACGCCCGGAGCGTCTGGTGTGCCTCTGCCTTCCAGGGACGCCTTCTGGCCGCCTGGCCGCTCAGGCAGGCGGGGAGCGCCCCATCAGACGCTGGCTGTGGTGGGAGGGGCCTGAGGAGGTGGGGCTTGCAGCTGTGCCGGGCGGGGGCGGAGAGAGCCGCGAACGCCGCGAGCGACAAGAGGAGAAGGCGGAGCGGGAGGCAAAACGCCTGGAGCACCCGGTCTTCCCTAGAGGTCTCCCATCCAAGTTCTAACCAGGTCCGACCCTGCTTAGCTTCCGCGATCGCGGCGAGATCGGGCCCTTCTAGGCTGCTTCGGCAGTGGATGCCGGCGGGGTCGCGGGCTGCCTCTTGAGGCGCAGCTTTCGCAGGCGCTTGGGCCTTACCGTCAGCCCAGCGGCCCGCCCGTCCCGGCAGGGCCCCGCCGCCCGCCTAGGCAGGGGAACGGAGGTCTCGGGCACCTGGGGGTGGCGGAGGTGCTGGCGACCACCCAGCCCAGGGCGGGCGGGAGCCAGCAAACTTTTCGGCGCTTGGCGCCCCGCCCCAGATCCCGCAGGCCGCTCACGGGGAAGTGGCCCAGGAGGCTTCCGGGCCCGGGGACCGCGGGCCCTTGGGCATCCCACCTGCCCGCCCACGCTGCGCTAGGCGCAGCTCAGACGCAGACCGGGCCGGCCCTCCTGCCCGACAGAAGCTGGCCCGAAGCCACTGGGAGCCACCATTGAGTTGGCACGGCCCCTAAGACCCAGCCACGGCACCCTCGCCCCCACGCCACCGTCCGAGCTCAGGACCCCGCCCCAGGTGGCCGGCAGGCCCGGGGAAGCGGCCCGGGCCCTCGATCCCGCTCCCGCCCCGGGCCATGGCGAAACGGCGGAGGGGCGGCTTTTTCCGTATGGAGCTGTGGAGAGCCAGCCCGGCAGACAGGTGGCGGCGCCGGGGCTGGGCTGCAGTGGGGGCGGCCAGGTGCAGGTCGAGGGGCTCGCGGGCCGCACGGACGGCCCCCGGGTCCGCGGCCACGTCTGGTTCCCGTCAGGCCACGCCCGGAGCGTCTGGTGTGCCTCTGCCTTCCAGGGACGCCTTCTGGCCGCCTGGCCGCTCAGGCAGGCGGGGAGCGCCCCATCAGACGCTGGCTGTGGTGGGAGGGGCCTGAGGAGGTGGGGCTTGCAGCTGTGCCGGGCGGGGGCGGAGAGAGCCGCGAACGCCGCGAGCGACAGGAGGAGAAGGCGGAGCGGGAGGCAAAACGCCTGGAGCACCCGGTCTTCCCTGGAGGTCTCCCATCCAAGTTCTAACCAGGCCCGACCCTGCTTAGCTTCCGCGATCGCGGCGAGATCGGGCCCTTCTAGGCTGCTTCGGCAGTGGATGCCGGCGGGGTCGCGGGCTGCCTCTTGAGGCGCAGCTTTCGCAGGCGCTTGGGCCTTACCGTCAGCCCAGCGGCCCGCCCGTCCCGGCAGGGCCCCGCCGCCCGCCTAGGCAGGGGAACGGAGGTCTCGGGCACCTGGGGGTGGCGGAGGTGCTGGCGACCACCCAGCCCAGGGCGGGCGGGAGCCAGCAAACTTTTCGGCGCTTGGCGCCCCGCCCCAGATCCCGCAGGCCGCTCACGGGGAAGTGGCCCAGGAGGCTTCCGGGCCCGGGGACCGCGGGCCCTTGGGCATCCCACCTGCCCGCCCACGCTGCGCTAGGCGCAGCTCAGACGCAGACCGGGCCGGCCCTCCTGCCCGACAGAAGCTGGCCCGAAGCCACTGGGAGCCACCATTGAGTTGGCACGGCCCCTAAGACCCAGCCACGGCACCCTCGCCCCCACGCCACCGTCCGAGCTCAGGACCCCGCCCCAGGTGGCCGGCAGGCCCGGGGAAGCGGCCCGGGCCCTCGATCCCGCTCCCGCCCCGGGCCATGGCGAAACGGCGGAGGGGCGGGGCGGCTTTTTCCGTATGGAGCTGTGGAGAGCCAGCCCGGCAGACAGGTGGCGGCGCCGGGGCTGGGCTGCAGTGGGGGCGGCCAGGTGCAGGTCGAGGGGCTCGCGGGCCGCACGGACGGCCCCTGGGTCCGCGGCCACGTCTGGTTCCCGTCAGGCCACGCCCGGAGCGTCTGGTGTGCCTCTGCCTTCCAGGGACGCCTTCTGGCCGCCTGGCCGCTCAGGCAGGCGGGGAGCGCCCCATCAGACGCTGGCTGTGGTGGGAGGGGCCTGAGGAGGTGGGGCTTGCAGCTGTGCCGGGCGGGGGCGGAGAGAGCCGCGAACGCCGCGAGCGACAGGAGGAGAAGGCGGAGCGGGAGGCAAAACGCCTGGAGCACCCGGTCTTCCCTAGAGGTCTCCCATCCAAGTTCTAACCAGGCCCGACCCTGCTTAGCTTCCGCGATCGCGGCGAGATCGGGCCCTTCTAGGCTGCTTCGGCAGTGGATGCCGGCGGGGTCGCGGGCTGCCTCTTGAGGCGCAGCTTTCGCAGGCGCTTGGGCCTTACCGTCAGCCCAGCGGCCCGCCCGTCCCGGCAGGGCCCCGCCGCCCGCCTAGGCAGGGGAACGGAGGTCTCGGGCACCTGGGGGTGGCGGAGGTGCTGGCGACCACCCAGCCCAGGGCGGGCGGGAGCCAGCAAACTTTTCGGCGCTTGGCGCCCCGCCCCAGATCCCGCAGGCCGCTCACGGGGAAGTGGCCCAGGAGGCTTCCGGGCCCGGGGACCGCGGGCCCTTGGGCATCCCACCTGCCCGCCCACGCTGCGCTAGGCGCAGCTCAGACGCAGACCGGGCCGGCCCTCCTGCCCGACAGAAGCTGGCCCGAAGCCACTGGGAGCCACCATTGAGTTGGCACGGCCCCTAAGACCCAGCCACGGCACCCTCGCCCCCACGCCACCGTCCGAGCTCAGGACCCCGCCCCAGGTGGCCGGCAGGCCCGGGGAAGCGGCCCGGGCCCTCGATCCCGCTCCCGCCCCGGGCCATGGCGAAACGGCGGAGGGGCGGGGCGGCTTTTTCCGTATGGAGCTGTGGAGAGCCAGCCCGGCAGACAGGTGGCGGCGCCGGGGCTGGGCTGCAGTGGGGGCGGCCAGGTGCAGGTCGAGGGGCTCGCGGGCCGCACGGACGGCCCCCGGGTCCGCGGCCACGTCTGGTTCCCGTCAGGCCACGCCCGGAGCGTCTGGTGTGCCTCTGCCTTCCAGGGACGCCTTCTGGCCGCCTGGCCGCTCAGGCAGGCGGGGAGCGCCCCATCAGACGCTGGCTGTGGTGGGAGGGGCCTGAGGAGGTGGGGCTTGCAGCTGTGCCGGGCGGGGGCGGAGAGAGCCGCGAACGCCGCGAGCGACAGGAGGAGAAGGCGGAGCGGGAGGCAAAACGCCTGGAGCACCCGGTCTTCCCTAGAGGTCTCCCATCCAAGTTCTAACCAGGCCCGACCCTGCTTAGCTTCCGCGATCGCGGCGAGATCGGGCCCTTCTAGGCTGCTTCGGCAGTGGATGCCGGCAGGGTCGCGGGCTGCCTCTTGAGGCGCAGCTTTCGCAGGCGCTTGGGCCTTACCGTCAGCCCAGCGGCCCGCCCGTCCCGGCAGGGCCCCGCCGCCCGCCTAGGCAGGGGAACGGAGGTCTCGGGCACCTGGGGGTGGCGGAGGTGCTGGCGACCACCCAGCCCAGGGCGGGCGGGAGCCAGCAAACTTTTCGGCGCTTGGCGCCCCGCCCCAGATCCCGCAGGCCGCTCACGGGGAAGTGGCCCAGGAGGCTTCCGGGCCCGGGGACCGCGGGCCCTTGGGCATCCCACCTGCCCGCCCACGCTGCGCTAGGCGCAGCTCAGACGCAGACCGGGCCGGCCCTCCTGCCCGACAGAAGCTGGCCCGAAGCCACTGGGAGCCACCATTGAGTTGGCACGGCCCCTAAGACCCAGCCACGGCACCCTCGCCCCCACGCCACCGTCCGAGCTCAGGACCCCGCCCCAGGTGGCCGGCAGGCCCGGGGAAGCGGCCCGGGCCCTCGATCCCGCTCCCGCCCCGGGCCATGGCGAAACGGCGGAGGGGCGGGGCGGCTTTTTCCGTATGGAGCTGTGGAGAGCCAGCCCGGCAGACAGGTGGCGGCGCCGGGGCTGGGCTGCAGTGGGGGCGGCCAGGTGCAGGTCGAGGGTCTCGCGGGCCGCACGGACGGCCCCCGGGTCCGCGGCCACGTCTGGTTCCCGTCAGGCCACGCCCGGAGCGTCTGGTGTGCCTCTGCCTTCCAGGGACGCCTTCTGGCCGCCTGGCCGCTCAGGCAGGCGGGGAGCGCCCCATCAGACGCTGGCTGTGGTGGGAGGGGCCTGAGGAGGTGGGGCTTGCAGCTGTGCCGGGCGGGGGCGGAGAGAGCCGCGAACGCC
This sequence comes from Grampus griseus, assembly GCF_964374135.1. Classification (NCBI taxonomy): domain Eukaryota; kingdom Metazoa; phylum Chordata; class Mammalia; order Artiodactyla; family Delphinidae; genus Grampus; species Grampus griseus. Next base: position 115,462 of record NW_028132918.1, on the reverse strand, counting down.
GCGAGCGACAGGAGGAGAAGGCGGAGCGGGAGGCAAAACGCCTGGAGCACCCGGTCTTCCCTAGAGGTCTCCCATCCAAGTTCTAACCAGGCCCGACCCTGCTTAGCTTCCGCGATCGCGGCGAGATCGGGCCCTTCTAGGCTGCTTCGGCAGTGGATGCCGGCGGGGTCGCGGGCTGCCTCTTGAGGCGCAGCTTTCGCAGGCGCTTGGGCCTTACCGTCAGCCCAGCGGCCCGCCCGTCCCGGCAGGGCCCCGCCGCCCGCCTAGGCAGGGGAACGGAGGTCTCGGGCACCTGGGGGTGGCGGAGGTGCTGGCGACCACCCAGCCCAGGGCGGGCGGGAGCCAGCAAACTTTTCGGCGCTTGGCGCCCCGCCCCAGATCCCGCAGGCCGCTCACGGGGAAGTGGCCCAGGAGGCTTCCGGGCCCGGGGACCGCGGGCCCTTGGGCATCCCACCTGCCCGCCCACGCTGCGCTAGGCGCAGCTCAGACGCAGACCGGGCCGGCCCTCCTGCCCGACAGAAGCTGGCCCGAAGCCACTGGGAGCCACCATTGAGTTGGCACGGCCCCTAAGACCCAGCCACGGCACCCTCGCCCCCACGCCACCGTCCGAGCTCAGGACCCCGCCCCAGGTGGCCGGCAGGCCCGGGGAAGCGGCCCGGGCCCTCGATCCCGCTCCCGCCCCGGGCCATGGCGAAACGGCGGAGGGGCGGCTTTTTCCGTATGGAGCTGTGGAGAGCCAGCCCGGCAGACAGGTGGCGGCGCCGGGGCTGGGCTGCAGTGGGGGCGGCCAGGTGCAGGTCGAGGGGCTCGCGGGCCGCACGGACGGCCCCCGGGTCCGCGGCCACGTCTGGTTCCCGTCAGGCCACGCCCGGAGCGTCTGGTGTGCCTCTGCCTTCCAGGGACGCCTTCTGGCCGCCTGGCCGCTCAGGCAGGCGGGGAGCGTCCCATCAGACGCTGGCTGTGGTGGGAGGGGCCTGAGGAGGTGGGGCTTGCAGCTGTGCCGGGCGGGGGCGGAGAGAGCCGCGAACGCCGCGAGCGACAGGAGGAGAAGGCGGAGCGGGAGGCAAAACGCCTGGAGCACCCGGTCTTCCCTAGAGGTCTCCCATCCAAGTTCTAACCAGGCCCGACCCTGCTTAGCTTCCGCGATCGCGGCGAGATCGGGCCCTTCTAGGCTGCTTCGGCAGTGGATGCCGGCGGGGTCGCGGGCTGCCTCTTGAGGCGCAGCTTTCGCAGGCGCTTGGGCCTTACCGTCAGCCCAGCGGCCCGCCCGTCCCGGCAGGGCCCCGCCGCCCGCCTAGGCAGGGGAACGGAGGTCTCGGGCACCTGGGGGTGGCGGAGGTGCTGGCGACCACCCAGCCCAGGGCGGGCGGGAGCCAGCAAACTTTTCGGCGCTTGGCGCCCCGCCCCAGATCCCGCAGGCCGCTCACGGGGAAGTGGCCCAGGAGGCTTCCGGGCCCGGGGACCGCGGGCCCTTGGGCATCCCACCTGCCCGCCCACGCTGCGCTAGGCGCAGCTCAGACGCAGACCGGGCCGGCCCTCCTGCCCGACAGAAGCTGGCCCGAAGCCACTGGGAGCCACCATTGAGTTGGCACGGCCCCTAAGACCCAGCCACGGCACCCTCGCCCCCACGCCACCGTCCGAGCTCAGGACCCCGCCCCAGGTGGCCGGCAGGCCCGGGGAAGCGGCCCGGGCCCTCGATCCCGCTCCCGCCCCGGGCCATGGCGAAACGGCGGAGGGGCGGGGCGGCTTTTTCCGTATGGAGCTGTGGAGAGCCAGCCCGGCAGACAGGTGGCGGCGCCGGGGCTGGGCTGCAGTGGGGGCGGCCAGGTGCAGGTCGAGGGGCTCGCGGGCCGCACGGACGGCCCCCGGGTCCGCGGCCACGTCTGGTTCCCGTCAGGCCACGCCCGGAGCGTCTGGTGTGCCTCTGCCTTCCAGGGACGCCTTCTGGCCGCCTGGCCGCTCAGGCAGGCGGGGAGCGCCCCATCAGACGCTGGCTGTGGTGGGAGGGGCCTGAGGAGGTGGGGCTTGCAGCTGTGCCGGGCGGGGGCGGAGAGAGCCGCGAACGCCGCGAGCGACAGGAGGAGAAGGCGGAGCGGGAGGCAAAACGCCTGGAGCACCCGGTCTTCCCTAGAGGTCTCCCATCCAAGTTCTAACCAGGCCCGACCCTGCTTAGCTTCCGCGATCGCGGCGAGATCGGGCCCTTCTAGGCTGCTTCGGCAGTGGATGCCGGCGGGGTCGCGGGCTGCCTCTTGAGGCGCAGCTTTCGCAGGCGCTTGGGCCTTACCGTCAGCCCAGCGGCCCGCCCGTCCCGGCAGGGCCCCGCCGCCCGCCTAGGCAGGGGAACGGAGGTCTCGGGCACCTGGGGGTGGCGGAGGTGCTGGCGACCACCCAGCCCAGGGCGGGCGGGAGCCAGCAAACTTTTCGGCGCTTGGCGCCCCGCCCCAGATCCCGCAGGCCGCTCACGGGGAAGTGGCCCAGGAGGCTTCCGGGCCCGGGGACCGCGGGCCCTTGGGCATCCCACCTGCCCGCCCACGCTGCGCTAGGCGCAGCTCAGACGCAGACCGGGCCGGCCCTCCTGCCCGACAGAAGCTGGCCCGAAGCCACTGGGAGCCACCATTGAGTTGGCACGGCCCCTAAGACCCAGCCACGCCACCCTCGCCCCCACGCCACCGTCCGAGCTCAGGACCCCGCCCCAGGTGGCCGGCAGGCCCGGGGAAGCGGCCCGGGCCCTCGATCCCGCTCCCGCCCCGGGCCATGGCGAAACGGCGGAGGGGCGGCTTTTTCCGTATGGAGCTGTGGAGAGCCAGCCCGGCAGACAGGTGGCGGCGCCGGGGCTGGGCTGCAGTGGGGGCGGCCAGGTGCAGGTCGAGGGGCTCGCGGGCCGCACGGACGGCCCCCGGGTCCGCGGCCACGTCTGGTTCCCGTCAGGCCACGCCCGGAGCGTCTGGTGTGCCTCTGCCTTCCAGGGACGACTTCTGGCCGCCTGGCCGCTCAGGCAGGCGGGGAGCGCCCCATCAGACGCTGGCTGTGGTGGGAGGGGCCTGAGGAGGTGGGGCTTGCAGCTGTGCCGGGCGGGGGCGGAGAGAGCCGCGAACGCCGCGAGCGACAAGAGGAGAAGGCGGAGCGGGAGGCAAAACGCCTGGAGCACCCGGTCTTCCCTAGAGGTCTCCCATCCAAGTTCTAACCAGGCCCGACCCTGCTTAGCTTCCGCGATCGCGGCGAGATCGGGCCCTTCTAGGCTGCTTCGGCAGTGGATGCCGGCGGGGTCGCGGGCTGCCTCTTGAGGCGCAGCTTTCGCAGGCGCTTGGGCCTTACCGTCAGCCCAGCGGCCCGCCCGTCCCGGCAGGGCCCCGCCGCCCGCCTAGGCAGGGGAACGGAGGTCTCGGGCACCTGGGGGTGGCGGAGGTGCTGGCGACCACCCAGCCCAGGGCGGGCGGGAGCCAGCAAACTTTTCGGCGCTTGGCGCCCCGCCCCAGATCCCGCAGGCCGCTCACGGGGAAGTGGCCCAGGAGGCTTCCGGGCCCGGGGACCGCGGGCCCTTGGGCATCCCACCTGCCCGCCCACGCTGCGCTAGGCGCAGCTCAGACGCAGACCGGGCCGGCCCTCCTGCCCGACAGAAGCTGGCCCGAAGCCACTGGGAGCCACCATTGAGTTGGCACGGCCCCTAAGACCCAGCCACGGCACCCTCGCCCCCACGCCACCGTCCGAGCTCAGGACCCCGCCCCAGGTGGCCGGCAGGCCCGGGGAAGCGGCCCGGGCCCTCGATCCCGCTCCCGCCCCGGGCCATGGCGAAACGGCGGAGGGGCGGCTTTTTCCGTATGGAGCTGTGGAGAGCCAGCCCGGCAGACAGGTGGCGGCGCCGGGGCTGGGCTGCAGTGGGGGCGGCCAGGTGCAGGTCGAGGGGCTCGCGGGCCGCACAGACGGCCCCCGGGTCCGCGGCCACGTCTGGTTCCCGTCAGGCCACGCCCGGAGCGTCTGGTGTGCCTCTGCCTTCCAGGGACGCCTTCTGGCCGCCTGGCCGCTCAGGCAGGCGGGGAGCGCCCCATCAGACGCTGGCTGTGGTGGGAGGGGCCTGAGGAGGTGGGGCTTGCAGCTGTGCCGGGCGGGGGCGGAGAGAGCCGCGAACGCCGCGAGCGACAAGAGGAGAAGGCGGAGCGGGAGGCAAAACGCCTGGAGCACCCGGTCTTCCCTAGAGGTCTCCCATCCAAGTTCTAACCAGGCCCGACCCTGCTTAGCTTCCGCGATCGCGGCGAGATCGGGCCCTTCTAGGCTGCTTCGGCAGTGGATGCCGGCGGGGTCGCGGGCTGCCTCTTGAGGCGCAGCTTTCGCAGGCGCTTGGGCCTTACCGTCAGCCCAGCGGCCCGCCCGTCCCGGCAGGGCCCCGCCGCCCGCCTAGGCAGGGGAACGGAGGTCTCGGGCACCTGGGGGTGGCGGAGGTGCTGGCGACCACCCAGCCCAGGGCGGGCGGGAGCCAGCAAACTTTTCGGCGCTTGGCGCCCCGCCCCAGATCCCGCAGGCCGCTCACGGGGAAGTGGCCCAGGAGGCTTCCGGGCCCGGGGACCGCGGGCCCTTGGGCATCCCACCTGCCCGCCCACGCTGCGCTAGGCGCAGCTCAGACGCAGACCGGGCCGGCCCTCCTGCCCGACAGAAGCTGGCCCGAAGCCACTGGGAGCCACCATTGAGTTGGCACGGCCCCTAAGACCCAGCCACGGCACCCTCGCCCCCACGCCACCGTCCGAGCTCAGGACCCCGCCCCAGGTGGCCGGCAGGCCCGGGGAAGCGGCCCGGGCCCTCGATCCCGCTCCCGCCCCGGGCCATGGCGAAACGGCGGAGGGGCGGCTTTTTCCGTATGGAGCTGTGGAGAGCCAGCCCGGCAGACAGGTGGCGGCGCCGGGGCTGGGCTGCAGTGGGGGCGGCCAGGTGCAGGTCGAGGGGCTCGCGGGCCGCACGGACGGCCCCCGGGTCCGCGGCCACGTCTGGTTCCCGTCAGGCCACGCCCGGAGCGTCTGGTGTGCCTCTGCCTTCCAGGGACGCCTTCTGGCCGCCTGGCCGCTCAGGCAGGCGGGGAGCGCCCCATCAGACGCTGGCTGTGGTGGGAGGGGCCTGAGGAGGTGGGGCTTGCAGCTGTGCCGGGCGGGGGCGGAGAGAGCCGCGAACGCCGCGAGCGACAGGAGGAGAAGGCGGAGCGGGAGGCAAAACGCCTGGAGCACCCGGTCTTCCCTGGAGGTCTCCCATCCAAGTTCTAACCAGGCCCGACCCTGCTTAGCTTCCGCGATCGCGGCGAGATCGGGCCCTTCTAGGCTGCTTCGGCAGTGGATGCCGGCGGGGTCGCGGGCTGCCTCTTGAGGCGCAGCTTTCGCAGGCGCTTGGGCCTTACCGTCAGCCCAGCGGCCCGCCCGTCCCGGCAGGGCCCCGCCGCCCGCCTAGGCAGGGGAACGGAGGTCTCGGGCACCTGGGGGTGGCGGAGGTGCTGGCGACCACCCAGCCCAGGGCGGGCGGGAGCCAGCAAACTTTTCGGCGCTTGGCGCCCCGCCCCAGATCCCGCAGGCCGCTCACGGGGAAGTGGCCCAGGAGGCTTCCGGGCCCGGGGACCGCGGGCCCTTGGGCATCCCACCTGCCCGCCCACGCTGCGCTAGGCGCAGCTCAGACGCAGACCGGGCCGGCCCTCCTGCCCGACAGAAGCTGGCCCGAAGCCACTGGGAGCCACCATTGAGTTGGCACGGCCCCTAAGACCCAGCCACGGCACCCTCGCCCCCACGCCACCGTCCGAGCTCAGGACCCCGCCCCAGGTGGCCGGCAGGCCCGGGGAAGCGGCCCGGGCCCTCGATCCCGCTCCCGCCCCGGGCCATGGCGAAACGGCGGAGGGGCGGGGCGGCTTTTTCCGTATGGAGCTGTGGAGAGCCAGCCCGGCAGACAGGTGGCGGCGCCGGGGCTGGGCTGCAGTGGGGGCGGCCAGGTGCAGGTCGAGGGGCTCGCGGGCCGCACGGACGGCCCCCGGGTCCGCGGCCACGTCTGGTTCCCGTCAGGCCACGCCCGGAGCGTCTGGTGTGCCTCTGCCTTCCAGGGACGCCTTCTGGCCGCCTGGCCGCTCAGGCAGGCGGGGAGCGCCCCATCAGACGCTGGCTGTGGTGGGAGGGGCCTGAGGAGGTGGGGCTTGCAGCTGTGCCGGGCGGGGGCGGAGAGAGCCGCGAACGCCGCGAGCGACAGGAGGAGAAGGCGGAGCGGGAGGCAAAACGCCTGGAGCACCCGGTCTTCCCTAGAGGTCTCCCATCCAAGTTCTAACCAGGCCCGACCCTGCTTAGCTTCCGCGATCGCGGCGAGATCGGGCCCTTCTAGGCTGCTTCGGCAGTGGATGCCGGCGGGGTCGCGGGCTGCCTCTTGAGGCGCAGCTTTCGCAGGCGCTTGGGCCTTACCGTCAGCCCAGCGGCCCGCCCGTCCCGGCAGGGCCCCGCCGCCCGCCTAGGCAGGGGAACGGAGGTCTCGGGCACCTGGGGGTGGCGGAGGTGCTGGCGACCACCCAGCCCAGGGCGGGCGGGAGCCAGCAAACTTTTCGGCGCTTGGCGCCCCGCCCCAGATCCCGCAGGCCGCTCACGGGGAAGTGGCCCAGGAGGCTTCCGGGCCCGGGGACCGCGGGCCCTTGGGCATCCCACCTGCCCGCCCACGCTGCGCTAGGCGCAGCTCAGACGCAGACCGGGCCGGCCCTCCTGCCCGACAGAAGCTGGCCCGAAGCCACTGGGAGCCACCATTGAGTTGGCACGGCCCCTAAGACCCAGCCACGGCACCCTCGCCCCCACGCCACCGTCCGAGCTCAGGACCCCGCCCCAGGTGGCCGGCAGGCCCGGGGAAGCGGCCCGGGCCCTCGATCCCGCTCCCGCCCCGGGCCATGGCGAAACGGCGGAGGGGCGGGGCGGCTTTTTCCGTATGGAGCTGTGGAGAGCCAGCCCGGCAGACAGGTGGCGGCGCCGGGGCTGGGCTGCAGTGGGGGCGGCCAGGTGCAGGTCGAGGGGCTCGCGGGCCGCACGGACGGCCCCCGGGTCCGCGGCCACGTCTGGTTCCCGTCAGGCCACGCCCGGAGCGTCTGGTGTGCCTCTGCCTTCCAGGGACGCCTTCTGGCCGCCTGGCCGCTCAGGCAGGCGGGGAGCGCCCCATCAGACGCTGGCTGTGGTGGGAGGGGCCTGAGGAGGTGGGGCTTGCAGCTGTGCCGGGCGGGGGCGGAGAGAGCCGCGAACGCCGCGAGCGACAGGAGGAGAAGGCGGAGCGGGAGGCAAAACGCCTGGAGCACCCGGTCTTCCCTAGAGGTCTCCCATCCAAGTTCTAACCAGGCCCGACCCTGCTTAGCTTCCGCGATCGCGGCGAGATCGGGCCCTTCTAGGCTGCTTCGGCAGTGGATGCCGGCGGGGTCGCGGGCTGCCTCTTGAGGCGCAGCTTTCGCAGGCGCTTGGGCCTTACCGTCAGCCCAGCGGCCCGCCCGTCCCGGCAGGGCCCCGCCGCCCGCCTAGGCAGGGGAACGGAGGTCTCGGGCACCTGGGGGTGGCGGAGGTGCTGGCGACCACCCAGCCCAGGGCGGGCGGGAGCCAGCAAACTTTTCGGCGCTTGGCACCCCGCCCCAGATCCCGCAGGCCGCTCACGGGGAAGTGGCCCAGGAGGCTTCCGGGCCCGGGGACCGCGGGCCCTTGGGCATCCCACCTGCCCGCCCACGCTGCACTAGGCGCAGCTCAGACGCAGACCGGGCCGGCCCTCCTGCCCGACAGAAGCTGGCCCGAAGCCACTGGGAGCCACCATTGAGTTGGCACGGCCCCTAAGACCCAGCCACGCCACCCTCGCCCCCACGCCACCGTCCGAGCTCAGGACCCCGCCCCAGGTGGCCGGCAGGCCCGGGGAAGCGGCCCGGGCCCTCGATCCCGCTCCCGCCCCGGGCCATGGCGAAACGGCGGAGGGGCGGGGCGGCTTTTTCCGTATGGAGCTGTGGAGAGCCAGCCCGGCAGACAGGTGGCGGCGCCGGGGCTGGGCTGCAGTGGGGGCGGCCAGGTGCAGGTCGAGGGGCTCGCGGGCCGCACGGACGGCCCCCGGGTCCGCGGCCACGTCTGGTTCCCGTCAGGCCACGCCCGGAGCGTCTGGTGTGCCTCTGCCTTCCAGGGACGCCTTCTGGCCGCCTGGCCGCTCAGGCAGGCGGGGAGCGCCCCATCAGACGCTGGCTGTGGTGGGAGGGGCCTGAGGAGGTGGGGCTTGCAGCTGTGCCGGGCGGGGGCGGAGAGAGCCGCGAACGCCGCGAGCGACAGGAGGAGAAGGCGGAGCGGGAGGCAAAACGCCTGGAGCACCCGGTCTTCCCTGGAGGTCTCCCATCCAAGTTCTAACCAGGCCCGACCCTGCTTAGCTTCCGCGATCGCGGCGAGATCGGGCCCTTCTAGGCTGCTTCGGCAGTGGATGCCGGCGGGGTCGCGGGCTGCCTCTTGAGGCGCAGCTTTCGCAGGCGCTTGGGCCTTACCGTCAGCCCAGCGGCCCGCCCGTCCCGGCAGGGCCCCGCCGCCCGCCTAGGCAGGGGAACGGAGGTCTCGGGCACCTGGGGGTGGCGGAGGTGCTGGCGACCACCCAGCCCAGGGCGGGCGGGAGCCAGCAAACTTTTCGGCGCTTGGCGCCCCGCCCCAGATCCCGCAGGCCGCTCACGGGGAAGTGGCCCAGGAGGCTTCCGGGCCCGGGGACCGCGGGCCCTTGGGCATCCCACCTGCCCGCCCACGCTGCGCTAGGCGCAGCTCAGACGCAGACCGGGCCGGCCCTCCTGCCCGACAGAAGCTGGCCCGAAGCCACTGGGAGCCACCATTGAGTTGGCACGGCCCCTAAGACCCAGCCACGGCACCCTCGCCCCCACGCCACCGTCCGAGCTCAGGACCCCGCCCCAGGTGGCCGGCAGGCCCGGGGAAGCGGCCCGGGCCCTCGATCCCGCTCCCGCCCCGGGCCATGGCGAAACGGCGGAGGGGCGGGGCGGCTTTTTCCGTATGGAGCTGTGGAGAGCCAGCCCGGCAGACAGGTGGCGGCGCCGGGGCTGGGCTGCAGTGGGGGCGGCCAGGTGCAGGTCGAGGGGCTCGCGGGCCGCACGGACGGCCCCCGGGTCCGCGGCCACGTCTGGTTCCCGTCAGGCCACGCCCGGAGCGTCTGGTGTGCCTCTGCCTTCCAGGGACGCCTTCTGGCCGCCTGGCCGCTCAGGCAGGCGGGGAGCGCCCCATCAGACGCTGGCTGTGGTGGGAGGGGCCTGAGGATGTGGGTTTTGCAGCTGTGCCGGGCGGGGGCGGAGAGAGCCGCGAACGCCGCGAGCGACAGGAGGAGAAGGCGGAGCGGGAGGCAAAACGCCTGGAGCACCCGGTCTTCCCTAGAGGTCTCCCATCCAAGTTCTAACCAGGCCCGACCCTGCTTAGCTTCCGCGATCGCGGCGAGATCGGGCCCTTCTAGGCTGCTTCGGCAGTGGATGCCGGCGGGGTCGCGGGCTGCCTCTTGAGGCGCAGCTTTCGCAGGCGCTTGGGCCTTACCGTCAGCCCAGCGGCCCGCCCGTCCCGGCAGGGCCCCGCCGCCCGCCTAGGCAGGGGAACGGAGGTCTCGGGCACCTGGGGGTGGCGGAGGTGCTGGCGACCACCCAGCCCAGGGCGGGCGGGAGCCAGCAAACTTTTCGGCGCTTGGCGCCCCGCCCCAGATCCCGCAGGCCGCTCACGGGGAAGTGGCCCAGGAGGCTTCCGGGCCCGGGGACCGCGGGCCCTTGGGCATCCCACCTGCCCGCCCACGCTGCGCTAGGCGCAGCTCAGACGCAGACCGGGCCGGCCCTCCTGCCCGACAGAAGCTGGCCCGAAGCCACTGGGAGCCACCATTGAGTTGGCACGGCCCCTAAGACCCAGCCACGGCACCCTCGCCCCCACGCCACCGTCCGAGCTCAGGACCCCGCCCCAGGTGGCCGGCAGGCCCGGGGAAGCGGCCCGGGCCCTCGATCCCGCTCCCGCCCCGGGCCATGGCGAAACGGCGGAGGGGCGGCTTTTTCCGTATGGAGCTGTGGAGAGCCAGCCCGGCAGACAGGTGGCGGCGCCGGGGCTGGGCTGCAGTGGGGGCGGCCAGGTGCAGGTCGAGGGGCTCGCGGGCCGCACGGACGGCCCCCGGGTCCGCGGCCACGTCTGGTTCCCGTCAGGCCACGCCCGGAGCGTCTGGTGTGCCTCTGCCTTCCAGGGACGCCTTCTGGCCGCCTGGCCGCTCAGGCAGGCGGGGAGCGCCCCATCAGACGCTGGCTGTGGTGGGAGGGGCCTGAGGAGGTGGGGCTTGCAGCTGTGCCGGGCGGGGGCGGAGAGAGCCGCGAACGCTGCGAGCGACAAGAGGAGAAGGCGGAGCGGGAGGCAAAACGCCTGGAGCACCCGGTCTTCCCTGGAGGTCTCCCATCCAAGTTCTAACCAGGCCCGACCCTGCTTAGCTTCCGCGATCGCGGCGAGATCGGGCCCTTCTAGGCTGCTTCGGCAGTGGATGCCGGCGGGGTCGCGGGCTGCCTCTTGAGGCGCAGCTTTCGCAGGCGCTTGGGCCTTACCGTCAGCCCAGCGGCCCGCCCGTCCCGGCAGGGCCCCGCCGCCCGCCTAGGCAGGGGAACGGAGGTCTCGGGCACCTGGGGGTGGCGGAGGTGCTGGCGACCACCCAGCCCAGGGCGGGCGGGAGCCAGCAAACTTTTCGGCGCTTGGCGCCCCGCCCCAGATCCCGCAGGCCGCTCACGGGGAAGTGGCCCAGGAGGCTTCCGGGCCCGGGGACCGCGGGCCCTTGGGCATCCCACCTGCCCGCCCATGCTGCGCTAGGCGCAGCTCAGACGCAGACCGGGCCGGCCCTCCTGCCCGACAGAAGCTGGCCCGAAGCCACTGGGAGCCACCATTGAGTTGGCACGGCCCCTAAGACCCAGCCACGGCACCCTCGCCCCCACGCCACCGTCCGAGCTCAGGACCCCGCCCCAGGTGGCCGGCAGGCCCGGGGAAGCGGCCCGGGCCCTCGATCCCGCTCCCGCCCCGGGCCATGGCGAAACGGCGGAGGGGCGGCTTTTTCCGTATGGAGCTGTGGAGAGCCAGCCCGGCAGACAGGTGGCGGCGCCGGGGCTGGGCTGCAGTGGGGGCGGCCAGGTGCAGGTCGAGGGGCTCGCGGGCCGCACGGACGGCCCCCGGGTCCGCGGCCACGTCTGGTTCCCGTCAGGCCACGCCCGGAGCGTCTGGTGTGCCTCTGCCTTCCAGGGACGCCTTCTGGCCGCCTGGCCGCTCAGGCAGGCGGGGAGCGCCCCATCAGACGCTGGCTGTGGTGGGAGGGGCCTGAGGAGGTGGGGCTTGCAGCTGTGCCGGGCGGGGGCGGAGAGAGCCGCGAACGCCGCGAGCGACAAGAGGAGAAGGCGGAGCGGGAGGCAAAACGCCTGGAGCACCCGGTCTTCCCTGGAGGTCTCCCATCCAAGTTCTAACCAGGCCCGACCCTGCTTAGCTTCCGCGATCGCGGCGAGATCGGGCCCTTCTAGGCTGCTTCGGCAGTGGATGCCGGCGGGGTCGCGGGCTGCCTCTTGAGGCGCAGCTTTCGCAGGCGCTTGGGCCTTACCGTCAGCCCAGCGGCCCGCCCGTCCCGGCAGGGCCCCGCCGCCCGCCTAGGCAGGGGAACGGAGGTCTCGGGCACCTGGGGGTGGCGGAGGTGCTGGCGACCACCCAGCCCAGGGCGGGCGGGAGCCAGCAAACTTTTCGGCGCTTTGCGCCCCGCCCCAGATCCCGCAGGCCGCTCACGGGGAAGTGGCCCAGGAGGCTTCCGGGCCCGGGGACCGCGGGCCCTTGGGCATCCCACCTGCCCGCCCACGCTGCGCTAGGCGCAGCTCAGACGCAGACCGGGCCGGCCCTCCTGCCCGACAGAAGCTGGCCCGAAGCCACTGGGAGCCACCATTGAGTTGGCACGGCCCCTAAGACCCAGCCACGGCACCCTCGCCCCCACGCCACCGTCCGAGCTCAGGACCCCGCCCCAGGTGGCCGGCAGGCCCGGGGAAGCGGCCCGGGCCCTCGATCCCGCTCCCGCCCCGGGCCATGGCGAAACGGCGGAGGGGCGGCTTTTTCCGTATGGAGCTGTGGAGAGCCAGCCCGGCAGACAGGTGGCGGCGCCGGGGCTGGGCTGCAGTGGGGGCGGCCAGGTGCAGGTCGAGGGGCTCGCGGGCCGCACGGACGGCCCCCGGGTCCGCGGCCACGTCTGGTTCCCGTCAGGCCACGCCCGGAGCGTCTGGTGTGCCTCTGCCTTCCAGGGACGCCTTCTGGCCGCCTGGCCGCTCAGGCAGGCGGGGAGCGCCCCATCAGACGCTGGCTGTGGTGGGAGGGGCCTGAGGAGGTGGGGCTTGCAGCTGTGCCGGGTGGGGGCGGAGAGAGCCGCGAACGCCGCGAGCGACAAGAGGAGAAGGCGGAGCGGGAGGCAAAACGCTTGGAGCACCCGGTCTTCCCTAGAGGTCTCCCATCCAAGTTCTAACCAGGCCCGACCCTGCTTAGCTTCCGCGATCGCGGCGAGATCGGGCCCTTCTAGGCTGCTTCGGCAGTGGATGCCGGCGGGGTCGCGGGCTGCCTCTTGAGGCGCAGCTTTCGCAGGCGCTTGGGCCTTACCGTCAGCCCAGCGGCCCGCCCGTCCCAGCAGGGCCCCGCCGCCCGCCTAGGCAGGGGAACGGAGGTCTCGGGCACCTGGGGGTGGCGGAGGTGCTGGCGACCACCCAGCCCAGGGCGGGCGGGAGCCAGCAAACTTTTCGGCGCTTGGCGCCCCGCCCCAGATCCCGCAGGCCGCTCACGGGGAAGTGGCCCAGGAGGCTTCCGGGCCCGGGGACCGCGGGCCCTTGGGCATCCCACCTGCCCGCCCACGCTGCGCTAGGCGCAGCTCAGAGGCAGACCGGGCCGGCCCTCCTGCCCGACAGAAGCTGGCCCGAAGCCACTGGGAGCCACCATTGAGTTGGCACGGCCCCTAAGACCCAGCCACGGCACCCTCGCCCCCACGCCACCGTCCGAGCTCAGGACCCCGCCCCAGGTGGCCAGCAGGCCCGGGGAAGCGGCCCGGGCCCTCGATCCCGCTCCCGCCCCGGGCCATGGCGAAACGGCGGAGGGGCGGCTTTTTCCGTATGGAGCTGTGGAGAGCCAGCCCGGCAGACAGGTGGCGGCGCCGGGGCTGGGCTGCAGTGGGGGCGGCCAGGTGCAGGTCGAGGGGCTCGCGGGCCGCACGGACGGCCCCCGGGTCCGCGGCCACGTCTGGTTCCCGTCAGGCCACGCCCGGAGCGTCTGGTGTGCCTCTGCCTTCCAGGGACGCCTTCTGGCCGCCTGGCCGCTCAGGCAGGCGGGGAGCGCCCCATCAGACGCTGGCTGTGGTGGGAGGGGCCTGAGGAGGTGGGGCTTGCAGCTGTGCCGGGCGGGGGCGGAGAGAGCCGCGAACGCCGCGAGCGACAAGAGGAGAAGGCGGAGCGGGAGGCAAAACGCCTGGAGCACCCGGTCTTCCCTGGAGGTCTCCCATCCAAGTTCTAACCAGGCCCAACCCTGCTTAGCTTCCGCGATCGCGGCGAGATCGGGCCCTTCTAGGCTGCTTCGGCAGTGGATGCCGGCGGGGTCGCGGGCTGCCTCTTGAGGCGCAGCTTTCGCAGGCGCTTGGGCCTTACCGTCAGCCCAGCGGCCCGCCCGTCCCGGCAGGGCCCCGCCGCCCGCCTAGGCAGGGGAACGGAGGTCTCGGGCACCTGGGGGTGGCGGAGGTGCTGGCGACCACCCAGCCCAGGGCGGGCGGGAGCCAGCAAACTTTTCGGCGCTTGGCGCCCCGCCCCAGATCCCGCAGGCCGCTCACGGGGAAGTGGCCCAGGAGGCTTCCGGGCCCGGGGACCGCGGGCCCTTGGGCATCCCACCTGCCCGCCCACGCTGCGCTAGGCGCAGCTCAGACGCAGACCGGGCCGGCCCTCCTGCCCGACAGAAGCTGGCCCGAAGCCACTGGGAGCCACCATTGAGTTGGCACGGCCCCTAAGACCCAGCCACGGCACCCTCGCCCCCACGCCACCGTCCGAGCTCAGGACCCCGCCCCAGGTGGCCGGCAGGCCCGGGGAAGCGGCCCGGGCCCTCGATCCCGCTCCCGCCCCGGGCCATGGCGAAACGGCGGAGGGGCGGCTTTTTCCGTATGGAGCTGTGGAGAGCCAGCCCGGCAGACAGGTGGCGGCGCCGGGGCTGGGCTGCAGTGGGGGCGGCCAGGTGCAGGTCGAGGGGCTCGCGGGCCGCACGGACGGCCCCCGGGTCCGCGGCCACGTCTAGATCCCGTCAGGCCACGCCCGGAGCGTCTGGTGTGCCTCTGCCTTCCAGGGACGCCTTCTGGCCGCCTGGCCGCTCAGACAGGCGGGGAGCGCCCCATCAGACGCTGGCTGTGGTGGGAGGGGCCTGAGGAGGTGGGGCTTGCAGCTGTGCCGGGCGGGGGCGGAGAGAGCCGCGAACTCCGCGAGCGACAAGAGGAGAAGGCGGAGCGGGAGGCAAAACGCCTGGAGCACCCGGTCTTCCCTAGAGGTCTCCCATCCAAGTTCTAACCAGGCCCGACCCTGCTTAGCTTCCGCGATCGCGGCGAGATCGGGCCCTTCTAGGCTGCTTCGGCAGTGGATGCCGGCGGGGTCGCGGGCTGCCTCTTGAGGCGCAGCTTTCGCAGGCGCTTGGGCCTTACCGTCAGCCCAGCGGCCCGCCCGTCCCGGCAGGGCCCCGCCGCCCGCCTAGGCAGGGGAACGGAGGTCTCGGGCACCTGGGGGTGGCGGAGGTGCTGGCGACCACCCAGCCCAGGGCGGGCGGGAGCCAGCAAACTTTTCGGCGCTTGGCGCCCCGCCCCAGATCCCGCAGGCCGCTCACGGGGAAGTGGCCCAGGAGGCTTCCGGGCCCGGGGACCGCGGGCCCTTGGGCATCCCACCTGCCCGCCCACGCTGCGCTAGGCGCAGCTCAGACGCAGACCGGGCCGGCCCTCCTGCCCGACAGAAGCTGGCCCGAAGCCACTGGGAGCCACCATTGAGTTGGCACGGCCCCTAAGACCCAGCCACGGCACCCTCGCCCCCACGCCACCGTCCGAGCTCAGGACCCCGCCCCAGTGGCCGGCAGGCCCGGGGAAGCGGCCCGGGCCCTCGATCCCGCTCCCGCCCCGGGCCATGGCGAAACGGCGGAGGGGCGGCTTTTTCCGTATGGAGCTGTGGAGAGCCAGCCCGGCAGACAGGTGGCGGCGCCGGGGCTGGGCTGCAGTGGGGGCGGCCAGGTGCAGGTCGAGGGGCTCGCGGGCCGCACGGACGGCCCCCGGGTCCGCGGCCACGTCTGGTTCCCGTCAGGCCACGCCCGGAGCGTCTGGTGTGCCTCTGCCTTCCAGGGACGCCTTCTGGCCGCCTGGCCGCTCAGGCAGGCGGGGAGCGCCCCATCAGACGCTGGCTGTGGTGGGAGGGGCCTGAGGAGGTGGGGCTTGCAGCTGTGCCGGGCGGGGGCGGAGAGAGCCGCGAACGCCGCGAGCGACAAGAGGAGAAGGCGGAGCGGGAGGCAAAACGCCTGGAGCACCCGGTCTTCCCTAGAGGTCTCCCATCCAAGTTCTAACCAGGCCCGACCCTGCTTAGCTTCCGCGATCGCGGCGAGATCGGGCCCTTCTAGGCTGCTTCGGCAGTGGATGCCGGCGGGGTCGCGGGCTGCCTCTTGAGGCGCAGCTTTCGCAGGCGCTTGGGCCTTACCGTCAGCCCAGCGGCCCGCCCGTCCCGGCAGGGCCCCGCCGCCCGCCTAGGCAGGGGAACGGAGGTCTCGGGCACCTGGGGGTGGCGGAGGTGCTGGCGACCACCCAGCCCAGGGCGGGCGGGAGCCAGCAAACTTTTCGGCGCTTGGCGCCCCGCCCCAGATCCCGCAGGCCGCTCACGGGGAAGTGGCCCAGGAGGCTTCCGGGCCCGGGGACCGCGGGCCCTTGGGCATCCCACCTGCCCGCCCACGCTGCGCTAGGCGCAGCTCAGACGCAGACCGGGCCGGCCCTCCTGCCCGACAGAAGCTGGCCCGAAGCCACTGGGAGCCACCATTGAGTTGGCACGGCCCCTAAGACCCAGCCACGCCACCCTCGCCCCCACGCCACCGTCCGAGCTCAGGACCCCGCCCCAGGTGGCCGGCAGGCCCGGGCCCTCGATCCCGCTCCCGCCCCGGGCCATGGCGAAACGGCGGAGGGGCGGCTTTTTCCGTATGGAGCTGTGGA
Source organism: Grampus griseus (assembly GCF_964374135.1). NCBI lineage: Eukaryota > Metazoa > Chordata > Mammalia > Artiodactyla > Delphinidae > Grampus > Grampus griseus. The sequence goes on along the minus strand of NW_028132918.1, from coordinate 99,253 downwards.
GAGCCAGCCCGGCAGACAGGTGGCGGCGCCGGGGCTGGGCTGCAGTGGGGGCGGCCAGGTGCAGGTCGAGGGGCTCGCGGGCCGCACGGACGGCCCCCGGGTCCGCGGCCACGTCTGGTTCCCGTCAGGCCACGCCCGGAGCGTCTGGTGTGCCTCTGCCTTCCAGGGACGCCTTCTGGCCGCCTGGCCGCTCAGGCAGGCGGGGAGCGCCCCATCAGACGCTGGCTGTGGTGGGAGGGGCCTGAGGAGGTGGGGCTTGCAGCTGTGCCGGGCGGGGGCGGAGAGAGCCGCGAACGCCGCGAGCGACAAGAGGAGAAGGCGGAGCGGGAGGCAAAACGCCTGGAGCACCCGGTCTTCCCTAGAGGTCTCCCATCCAAGTTCTAACCAGGCCCGACCCTGCTTAGCTTCCGCGATCGCGGCGAGATCGGGCCCTTCTAGGCTGCTTCGGCAGTGGATGCCGGCGGGGTCGCGGGCTGCCTCTTGAGGCGCAGCTTCGCAGGCGCTTGGGCCTTACCGTCAGCCCAGCGGCCCGCCCGTCCCGGCAGGGCCCCGCCGCCCGCCTAGGCAGGGGAACGGAGGTCTCGGGCACCTGGGGGTGGCGGAGGTGCTGGCGACCACCCAGCCCAGGGCGGGCGGGAGCCAGCAAACTTTTCGGCGCTTGGCGCCCCGCCCCAGATCCCGCAGGCCGCTCACGGGGAAGTGGCCCAGGAGGCTTCCGGGCCCGGGGACCGCGGGCCCTTGGGCATCCCACCTGCCCGCCCACGCTGCGCTAGGCGCAGCTCAGACGCAGACCGGGCCGGCCCTCCTGCCCGACAGAAGCTGGCCCGAAGCCACTGGGAGCCACCATTGAGTTGGCACGGCCCCTAAGACCCAGCCACGGCACCCTCGCCCCCACGCCACCGTCCGAGCTCAGGACCCCGCCCCAGGTGGCCGGCAGGCCCGGGGAAGCGGCCCGGGCCCTCGATCCCGCTCCCGCCCCGGGCCATGGCGAAACGGCGGAGGGGCGGCTTTTTCCGTATGGAGCTGTGGAGAGCCAGCCCGGCAGACAGGTGGCGGCGCCGGGGCTGGGCTGCAGTGGGGGGCGGCCAGGTGCAGGTCGAGGGGCTCGCGGGCCGCACGGACGGCCCCCGGGTCCGCGGCCACGTCTGGTTCCCGTCAGGCCACGCCCGGAGCGTCTGGTGTGCCTCTGCCTTCCAGGGACGCCTTCTGGCCGCCTGGCCGCTCAGGCAGGCGGGGAGCGCCCCATCAGACGCTGGCTGTGGTGGGAGGGGCCTGAGGAGGTGGGGCTTGCAGCTGTGCCGGGCGGGGGCGGAGAGAGCCGCGAACGCCGCGAGCAACAAGAGGAGAAGGAGGAGCGGGAGGCAAAACGCCTGGAGCACCCGGTCTTCCCTAGAGGTCTCCCATCCAAGTTCTAACCAGGCCCGACCCTGCTTAGCTTCCGCGATCGCGGCGAGATCGGGCCCTTCTAGGCTGCTTCGGCAGTGGATGCCGGCGGGGTCGCGGGCTGCCTCTTGAGGCGCAGCTTCGCAGGCGCTTGGGCCTTACCGTCAGCCCAGCGGCCCGCCCGTCCCGGCAGGGCCCCGCCGCCCGCCTAGGCAGGGGAACGGAGGTCTCGGGCACCTGGGGGTGGCGGAGGTGCTGGCGACCACCCAGCCCAGGGCGGGCGGGAGCCAGCAAACTTTTCGGCGCTTGGCGCCCCGCCCCAGATCCCGCAGGCCGCTCACGGGGAAGTGGCCCAGGAGGCTTCCGGGCCCGGGGACCGCGGGCCCTTGGGCATCCCACCTGCCCGCCCACGCTGCGCTAGGCGCAGCTCAGACGCAGACCGGGCCGGCCCTCCTGCCCGACAGAAGCTGGCCCGAAGCCACTGGGAGCCACCATTGAGTTGGCACGGCCCCTAAGACCCAGCCACGCCACCCTCGCCCCCACGCCACCGTCCGAGCTCAGGACCCCGCCCCAGGTGGCCGGCAGGCCCGGGGAAGCGGCCCGGGCCCTCGATCCCGCTCCCGCCCCGGGCCATGGCGAAACGGCGGAGGGGCGGCTTTTTCCGTATGGAGCTGTGGAGAGCCAGCCCGGCAGACAGGTGGCGGCGCCGGGGCTGGGCTGCAGTGGGGGGCGGCCAGGTGCAGGTCGAGGGGCTCGCGGGCCGCACGGACGGCCCCCGGGTCCGCGGCCACGTCTGGTTCCCGTCAGGCCACGCCCGGAGCGTCTGGTGTGCCTCTGCCTTCCAGGGACGCCTTCTGGCCGCCTGGCCGCTCAGGCAGGCGGGGAGCGCCCCATCAGACGCTGGCTGTGGTGGGAGGGGCCTGAGGAGGTGGGGCTTGCAGCTGTGCCGGGCGGGGGCGGAGAGAGCCGCGAACGCCGCGAGCGACAAGAGGAGAAGGAGGAGCGGGAGGCAAAACGCCTGGAGCACCCGGTCTTCCCTAGAGGTCTCCCATCCAAGTTCTAACCAGGCCCGACCCTGCTTAGCTTCCGCGATCGCGGCGAGATCGGGCCCTTCTAGGCTGCTTCGGCAGTGGATGCCGGCGGGGTCGCGGGCTGCCTCTTGAGGCGCAGCTTCGCAGGCGCTTGGGCCTTACCGTCAGCCCAGCGGCCCGCCCGTCCCGGCAGGGCCCCGCCGCCCGCCTAGGCAGGGGAACGGAGGTCTCGGGCACCTGGGGGTGGCGGAGGTGCTGGCGACCACCCAGCCCAGGGCGGGCGGGAGCCAGCAAACTTTTCGGCGCTTGGCGCCCCGCCCCAGATCCCGCAGGCCGCTCACGGGGAAGTGGCCCAGGAGGCTTCCGGGCCCGGGGACCGCGGGCCCTTGGGCATCCCACCTGCCCGCCCACGCTGCGCTAGGCGCAGCTCAGACGCAGACCGGGCCGGCCCTCCTGCCCGACAGAAGCTGGCCCGAAGCCACTGGGAGCCACCATTGAGTTGGCACGGCCCCTAAGACCCAGCCACGGCACCCTCGCCCCCACGCCACCGTCCGAGCTCAGGACCCCGCCCCAGGTGGCCGGCAGGCCCGGGGAAGCGGCCCGGGCCCTCGATCCCGCTCCCGCCCCGGGCCATGGCGAAACGGCGGAGGGGCGGCTTTTTCCGTATGGAGCTGTGGAGAGCCAGCCCGGCAGACAGGTGGCGGCGCCGGGGCTGGGCTGCAGTGGGGGGCGGCCAGGTGCAGGTCGAGGGGCTCGCGGGCCGCACGGACGGCCCCCGGGTCCGCGGCCACGTCTGGTTCCCGTCAGGCCACGCCCGGAGCGTCTGGTGTGCCTCTGCCTTCCAGGGACGCCTTCTGGCCGCCTGGCCGCTCAGGCAGGCGGGGAGCGCCCCATCAGACGCTGGCTGTGGTGGGAGGGGCCTGAGGAGGTGGGGCTTGCAGCTGTGCCGGGCGGGGGCGGAGAGAGCCGCGAACGCCGCGAGCGACAAGAGGAGAAGGAGGAGCGGGAGGCAAAACGCCTGGAGCACCCGGTCTTCCCTAGAGGTCTCCCATCCAAGTTCTAACCAGGCCCGACCCTGCTTAGCTTCCGCGATCGCGGCGAGATCGGGCCCTTCTAGGCTGCTTCGGCAGTGGATGCCGGCGGGGTCGCGGGCTGCCTCTTGAGGCGCAGCTTCGCAGGCGCTTGGGCCTTACCGTCAGCCCAGCGGCCCGCCCGTCCCGGCAGGGCCCCGCCGCCCGCCTAGGCAGGGGAACGGAGGTCTCGGGCACCTGGGGGTGGCGGAGGTGCTGGCGACCACCCAGCCCAGGGCGGGCGGGAGCCAGCAAACTTTTCGGCGCTTGGCGCCCCGCCCCAGATCCCGCAGGCCGCTCACGGGGAAGTGGCCCAGGAGGCTTCCGGGCCCGGGGACCGCGGGCCCTTGGGCATCCCACCTGCCCGCCCACGCTGCGCTAGGCGCAGCTCAGACGCAGACCGGGCCGGCCCTCCTGCCCGACAGAAGCTGGCCCGAAGCCACTGGGAGCCACCATTGAGTTGGCACGGCCCCTAAGACCCAGCCACGGCACCCTCGCCCCCACGCCACCGTCCGAGCTCAGGACCCCGCCCCAGGTGGCCGGCAGGCCCGGGGAAGCGGCCCGGGCCCTCGATCCCGCTCCCGCCCCGGGCCATGGCGAAACGGCGGAGGGGCGGCTTTTTCCGTATGGAGCTGTGGAGAGCCAGCCCGGCAGACAGGTGGCGGCGCCGGGGCTGGGCTGCAGTGGGGGGCGGCCAGGTGCAGGTCGAGGGGCTCGCGGGCCGCACGGACGGCCCCCGGGTCCGCGGCCACGTCTGGTTCCCGTCAGGCCACGCCCGGAGCGTCTGGTGTGCCTCTGCCTTCCAGGGACGCCTTCTGGCCGCCTGGCCGCTCAGGCAGGCGGGGAGCGCCCCATCAGACGCTGGCTGTGGTGGGAGGGGCCTGAGGAGGTGGGGCTTGCAGCTGTGCCGGGCGGGGGCGGAGAGAGCCGCGAACGCCGCGAGCGACAAGAGGAGAAGGATGAGCGGGAGGCAAAACGCCTGGAGCACCCGGTCTTCCCTAGAGGTCTCCCATCCAAGTTCTAACCAGGCCCGACCCTGCTTAGCTTCCGCGATCGCGGCGAGATCGGGCCCTTCTAGGCTGCTTCGGCAGTGGATGCCGGCGGGGTCGCGGGCTGCCTCTTGAGGCGCAGCTTCGCAGGCGCTTGGGCCTTACCGTCAGCCCAGCGGCCCGCCCGTCCCGGCAGGGCCCCGCCGCCCGCCTAGGCAGGGGAACGGAGGTCTCGGGCACCTGGGGGTGGCGGAGGTGCTGGCGACCACCCAGCCCAGGGCGGGCGGGAGCCAGCAAACTTTTCGGCGCTTGGCGCCCCGCCCCAGATCCCGCAGGCCGCTCACGGGGAAGTGGCCCAGGAGGCTTCCGGGCCCGGGGACCGCGGGCCCTTGGGCATCCCACCTGCCCGCCCACGCTGCGCTAGGCGCAGCTCAGACGCAGACCGGGCCGGCCCTCCTGCCCGACAGAAGCTGGCCCGAAGCCACTGGGAGCCACCATTGAGTTGGCACGGCCCCTAAGACCCAGCCACGGCACCCTCGCCCCCACGCCACCGTCCGAGCTCAGGACCCCGCCCCAGGTGGCCGGCAGGCCCGGGGAAGCGGCCCGGGCCCTCGATCCCGCTCCCGCCCCGGGCCATGGCGAAACGGCGGAGGGGCGGCTTTTTCCGTATGGAGCTGTGGAGAGCCAGCCCGGCAGACAGGTGGCGGCGCCGGGGCTGGGCTGCAGTGGGGGGCGGCCAGGTGCAGGTCGAGGGGCTCGCGGGCCGCACGGACGGCCCCCGGGTCCGCGGCCACGTCTGGTTCCCGTCAGGCCACGCCCGGAGCGTCTGGTGTGCCTCTGCCTTCCAGGGACGCCTTCTGGCCGCCTGGCCGCTCAGGCAGGCGGGGAGCGCCCCATCAGACGCTGGCTGTGGTGGGAGGGGCCTGAGGAGGTGGGGCTTGCAGCTGTGCCGGGCGGGGGCGGAGAGAGCCGCGAACGCCGCGAGCGACAAGAGGAGAAGGAGGAGCGGGAGGCAAAACGCCTGGAGCACCCGGTCTTCCCTAGAGGTCTCCCATCCAAGTTCTAACCAGGCCCGACCCTGCTTAGCTTCCGCGATCGCGGCGAGATCGGGCCCTTCTAGGCTGCTTCGGCAGTGGATGCCGGCGGGGTCGCGGGCTGCCTCTTGAGGCGCAGCTTCGCAGGCGCTTGGGCCTTACCGTCAGCCCAGCGGCCCGCCCGTCCCGGCAGGGCCCCGCCGCCCGCCTAGGCAGGGGAACGGAGGTCTCGGGCACCTGGGGGTGGCGGAGGTGCTGGCGACCACCCAGCCCAGGGCGGGCGGGAGCCAGCAAACTTTTCGGCGCTTGGCGCCCCGCCCCAGATCCCGCAGGCCGCTCACGGGGAAGTGGCCCAGGAGGCTTCCGGGCCCGGGGACCGCGGGCCCTTGGGCATCCCACCTGCCCGCCCACGCTGCGCTAGGCGCAGCTCAGACGCAGACCGGGCCGGCCCTCCTGCCCGACAGAAGCTGGCCCGAAGCCACTGGGAGCCACCATTGAGTTGGCACGGCCCCTAAGACCCAGCCACGCCACCCTCGCCCCCACGCCACCGTCCGAGCTCAGGACCCCGCCCCAGGTGGCCGGCAGGCCCGGGGAAGCGGCCCGGGCCCTCGATCCCGCTCCCGCCCCGGGCCATGGCGAAACGGCGGAGGGGCGGCTTTTTCCGTATGGAGCTGTGGAGAGCCAGCCCGGCAGACAGGTGGCGGCGCCGGGGCTGGGCTGCAGTGGGGGGCGGCCAGGTGCAGGTCGAGGGGCTCGCGGGCCGCACGGACGGCCCCCGGGTCCGCGGCCACGTCTGGTTCCCGTCAGGCCACGCCCGGAGCGTCTGGTGTGCCTCTGCCTTCCAGGGACGCCTTCTGGCCGCCTGGCCGCTCAGGCAGGCGGGGAGCGCCCCATCAGACGCTGGCTGTGGTGGGAGGGGCCTGAGGAGGTGGGGCTTGCAGCTGTGCCGGGCGGGGGCGGAGAGAGCCGCGAACGCCGCGAGCGACAAGAGGAGAAGGAGGAGCGGGAGGCAAAACGCCTGGAGCACCCGGTCTTCCCTAGAGGTCTCCCATCCAAGTTCTAACCAGGCCCGACCCTGCTTAGCTTCCGCGATCGCGGCGAGATCGGGCCCTTCTAGGCTGCTTCGGCAGTGGATGCCGGCGGGGTCGCGGGCTGCCTCTTGAGGCGCAGCTTCGCAGGCGCTTGGGCCTTACCGTCAGCCCAGCGGCCCGCCCGTCCCGGCAGGGCCCCGCCGCCCGCCTAGGCAGGGGAACGGAGGTCTCGGGCACCTGGGGGTGGCGGAGGTGCTGGCGACCACCCAGCCCAGGGCGGGCGGGAGCCAGCAAACTTTTCGGCGCTTGGCGCCCCGCCCCAGATCCCGCAGGCCGCTCACGGGGAAGTGGCCCAGGAGGCTTCCGGGCCCGGGGACCGCGGGCCCTTGGGCATCCCACCTGCCCGCCCACGCTGCGCTAGGCGCAGCTCAGACGCAGACCGGGCCGGCCCTCCTGCCCGACAGAAGCTGGCCCGAAGCCACTGGGAGCCACCATTGAGTTGGCACGGCCCCTAAGACCCAGCCACGGCACCCTCGCCCCCACGCCACCGTCCGAGCTCAGGACCCCGCCCCAGGTGGCCGGCAGGCCCGGGGAAGCGGCCCGGGCCCTCGATCCCGCTCCCGCCCCGGGCCATGGCGAAACGGCGGAGGGGCGGCTTTTTCCGTATGGAGCTGTGGAGAGCCAGCCCGGCAGACAGGTGGCGGCGCCGGGGCTGGGCTGCAGTGGGGGGCGGCCAGGTGCAGGTCGAGGGGCTCGCGGGCCGCACGGACGGCCCCCGGGTCCGCGGCCACGTCTGGTTCCCGTCAGGCCACGCCCGGAGCGTCTGGTGTGCCTCTGCCTTCCAGGGACGCCTTCTGGCCGCCTGGCCGCTCAGGCAGGCGGGGAGCGCCCCATCAGACGCTGGCTGTGGTGGGAGGGGCCTGAGGAGGTGGGGCTTGCAGCTGTGCCGGGCGGGGGCGGAGAGAGCCGCGAACGCCGCGAGCGACAAGAGGAGAAGGAGGAGCGGGAGGCAAAACGCCTGGAGCACCCGGTCTTCCCTAGAGGTCTCCCATCCAAGTTCTAACCAGGCCCGACCCTGCTTAGCTTCCGCGATCGCGGCGAGATCGGGCCCTTCTAGGCTGCTTCGGCAGTGGATGCCGGCGGGGTCGCGGGCTGCCTCTTGAGGCGCAGCTTCGCAGGCGCTTGGGCCTTACCGTCAGCCCAGCGGCCCGCCCGTCCCGGCAGGGCCCCGCCGCCCGCCTAGGCAGGGGAACGGAGGTCTCGGGCACCTGGGGGTGGCGGAGGTGCTGGCGACCACCCAGCCCAGGGCGGGCGGGAGCCAGCAAACTTTTCGGCGCTTGGCGCCCCGCCCCAGATCCCGCAGGCCGCTCACGGGGAAGTGGCCCAGGAGGCTTCCGGGCCCGGGGACCGCGGGCCCTTGGGCATCCCACCTGCCCGCCCACGCTGCGCTAGGCGCAGCTCAGACGCAGACCGGGCCGGCCCTCCTGCCCGACAGAAGCTGGCCCGAAGCCACTGGGAGCCACCATTGAGTTGGCACGGCCCCTAAGACCCAGCCACGCCACCCTCGCCCCCACGCCACCGTCCGAGCTCAGGACCCCGCCCCAGGTGGCCGGCAGGCCCGGGGAAGCGGCCCGGGCCCTCGATCCCGCTCCCGCCCCGGGCCATGGCGAAACGGCGGAGGGGCGGCTTTTTCCGTATGGAGCTGTGGAGAGCCAGCCCGGCAGACAGGTGGCGGCGCCGGGGCTGGGCTGCAGTGGGGGGCGGCCAGGTGCAGGTCGAGGGGCTCGCGGGCCGCACGGACGGCCCCCGGGTCCGCGGCCACGTCTGGTTCCCGTCAGGCCACGCCCGGAGCGTCTGGTGTGCCTCTGCCTTCCAGGGACGCCTTCTGGCCGCCTGGCCGCTCAGGCAGGCGGGGAGCGCCCCATCAGACGCTGGCTGTGGTGGGAGGGGCCTGAGGAGGTGGGGCTTGCAGCTGTGCCGGGCGGGGGCGGAGAGAGCCGCGAACGCCGCGAGCGACAAGAGGAGAAGTAGGAGCGGGAGGCAAAACGCCTGGAGCACCCGGTCTTCCCTAGAGGTCTCCCATCCAAGTTCTAACCAGGCCCGACCCTGCTTAGCTTCCGCGATCGCGGCGAGATCGGGCCCTTCTAGGCTGCTTCGGCAGTGGATGCCGGCGGGGTCGCGGGCTGCCTCTTGAGGCGCAGCTTCGCAGGCGCTTGGGCCTTACCGTCAGCCCAGCGGCCCGCCCGTCCCGGCAGGGCCCCGCCGCCCGCCTAGGCAGGGGAACGGAGGTCTCGGGCACCTGGGGATGGCGGAGGTGCTGGCGACCACCCAGCCCAGGGCGGGCGGGAGCCAGCAAACTTTTCGGCGCTTGGCGCCCCGCCCCAGATCCCGCAGGCCGCTCACGGGGAAGTGGCCCAGGAGGCTTCCGGGCCCGGGGACCGCGGGCCCTTGGGCATCCCACCTGCCCGCCCACGCTGCGCTAGGCGCAGCTCAGACGCAGACCGGGCCGGCCCTCCTGCCCGACAGAAGCTGGCCCGAAGCCACTGGGAGCCACCATTGAGTTGGCACGGCCCCTAAGACCCAGCCACGCCACCCTCGCCCCCACGCCACCGTCCGAGCTCAGGACCCCGCCCCAGGTGGCCGGCAGGCCCTGGGAAGCGGCCCGGGCCCTCGATCCCGCTCCCGCCCCGGGCCATGGCGAAACGGCGGAGGGGCGGCTTTTTCCGTATGGAGCTGTGGAGAGCCAGCCCGGCAGACAGGTGGCGGCGCCGGGGCTGGGCTGCAGTGGGGGGCGGCCAGGTGCAGGTCGAGGGGCTCGCGGGCCGCACGGACGGCCCCCGGGTCCGCGGCCACGTCTGGTTCCCGTCAGGCCACGCCCAGAGCGTCTGGTGTGCCTCTGCCTTCCAGGGACGCCTTCTGGCCGCCTGGCCGCTCAGGCAGGCGGGGAGCGCCCCATCAGACGCTGGCTGTGGTGGGAGGGGCCTGAGGAGGTGGGGCTTGCAGCTGTGCCGGGCGGGGGCGGAGAGAGCCGCGAACGCCGCGAGCGACAAGAGGAGAAGGAGGAGCGGGAGGCAAAACGCCTGGAGCACCCGGTCTTCCCTAGAGGTCTCCCATCCAAGTTCTAACCAGGCCCGACCCTGCTTAGCTTCCGCGATCGCGGCGAGATCGGGCCCTTCTAGGCTGCTTCGGCAGTGGATGCCGGCGGGGTCGCGGGCTGCCTCTTGAGGCGCAGCTTCGCAGGCGCTTGGGCCTTACCGTCAGCCCAGCGGCCCGCCCGTCCCGGCAGGGCCCCGCCGCCCGCCTAGGCAGGGGAACGGAGGTCTCGGGCACCTGGGGGTGGCGGAGGTGCTGGCGACCACCCAGCCCAGGGCGGGCGGGAGCCAGCAAACTTTTCGGCGCTTGGCGCCCCGCCCCAGATCCCGCAGGCCGCTCACGGGGAAGTGGCCCAGGAGGCTTCCGGGCCCGGGGACCGCGGGCCCTTGGGCATCCCACCTGCCCGCCCACGCTGCGCTAGGCGCAGCTCAGACGCAGACCGGGCCGGCCCTCCTGCCCGACAGAAGCTGGCCCGAAGCCACTGGGAGCCACCATTGAGTTGGCACGGCCCCTAAGACCCAGCCACGGCACCCTCGCCCCCACGCCACCGTCCGAGCTCAGGACCCCGCCCCAGGTGGCCGGCAGGCCCGGGGAAGCGGCCCGGGCCCTCGATCCCGCTCCCGCCCCGGGCCATGGCGAAACGGCGGAGGGGCGGCTTTTTCCGTATGGAGCTGTGGAGAGCCAGCCCGGCAGACAGGTGGCGGCGCCGGGGCTGGGCTGCAGTGGGGGGCGGCCAGGTGCAGGTCGAGGGGCTCGCGGGCCGCACGGACGGCCCCCGGGTCCGCGGCCACGTCTGGTTCCCGTCAGGCCACGCCCGGAGCGTCTGGTGTGCCTCTGCCTTCCAGGGACGCCTTCTGGCCGCCTGGCCGCTCAGGCAGGCGGGGAGCGCCCCATCAGACGCTGGCTGTGGTGGGAGGGGCCTGAGGAGGTGGGGCTTGCAGCTGTGCCGGGCGGGGGCGGAGAGAGCCGCGAACGCCGCGAGCGACAAGAGGAGAAGGAGGAGCGGGAGGCAAAACGCCTGGAGCACCCGGTCTTCCCTAGAGGTCTCCCATCCAAGTTCTAACCAGGCCCGACCCTGCTTAGCTTCCGCGATCGCGGCGAGATCGGGCCCTTCTAGGCTGCTTCGGCAGTGGATGCCGGCGGGGTCGCGGGCTGCCTCTTGAGGCGCAGCTTCGCAGGCGCTTGGGCCTTACCGTCAGCCCAGCGGCCCGCCCGTCCCGGCAGGGCCCCGCCGCCCGCCTAGGCAGGGGAACGGAGGTCTCGGGCACCTGGGGGTGGCGGAGGTGCTGGCGACCACCCAGCCCAGGGCGGGCGGGAGCCAGCAAACTTTTCGGCGCTTGGCGCCCCGCCCCAGATCCCGCAGGCCGCTCACGGGGAAGTGGCCCAGGAGGCTTCCGGGCCCGGGGACCGCGGGCCCTTGGGCATCCCACCTGCCCGCCCACGCTGCGCTAGGCGCAGCTCAGACGCAGACCGGGCCGGCCCTCCTGCCCGACAGAAGCTGGCCCGAAGCCACTGGGAGCCACCATTGAGTTGGCACGGCCCCTAAGACCCAGCCACGCCACCCTCGCCCCCACGCCACCGTCCGAGCTCAGGACCCCGCCCCAGGTGGCCGGCAGGCCCGGGGAAGCGGCCCGGGCCCTCGATCCCGCTCCCGCCCCGGGCCATGGCGAAACGGCGGAGGGGCGGCTTTTTCCGTATGGAGCTGTGGAGAGCCAGCCCGGCAGACAGGTGGCGGCGCCGGGGCTGGGCTGCAGTGGGGGGCGGCCAGGTGCAGGTCGAGGGGCTCGCGGGCCGCACGGACGGCCCCCGGGTCCGCGGCCACGTCTGGTTCCCGTCAGGCCACGCCCGGAGCGTCTGGTGTGCCTCTGCCTTCCAGGGACGCCTTCTGGCCGCCTGGCCGCTCAGGCAGGCGGGGAGCGCCCCATCAGACGCTGGCTGTGGTGGGAGGGGCCTGAGGAGGTGGGGCTTGCAGCTGTGCCGGGCGGGGGCGGAGAGAGCCGCGAACGCCGCGAGCGACAAGAGGAGAAGGCGGAGCGGGAGGCAAAACGCCTGGAGCACCCGGTCTTCCCTAGAGGTCTCCCATCCAAGTTCTAACCAGGCCCGACCCTGCTTAGCTTCCGCGATCGCGGCGAGATCGGGCCCTTCTAGGCTGCTTCGGCAGTGGATGCCGGCGGGGTCGCGGGCTGCCTCTTGAGGCGCAGCTTCGCAGGCGCTTGGGCCTTACCGTCAGCCCAGCGGCCCGCCCGTCCCGGCAGGGCCCCGCCGCCCGCCTAGGCAGGGGAACGGAGGTCTCGGGCACCTGGGGGTGGCGGAGGTGCTGGCGACCACCCAGCCCAGGGCGGGCGGGAGCCAGCAAACTTTTCGGCGCTTGGCGCCCCGCCCCAGATCCCGCAGGCCGCTCACGGGGAAGTGGCCCAGGAGGCTTCCGGGCCCGGGGACCGCGGGCCCTTGGGCATCCCACCTGCCCGCCCACGCTGCGCTAGGCGCAGCTCAGACGCAGACCGGGCCGGCCCTCCTGCCCGACAGAAGCTGGCCCGAAGCCACTGGGAGCCACCATTGAGTTGGCACGGCCCCTAAGACCCAGCCACGCCACCCTCGCCCCCACGCCACCGTCCGAGCTCAGGACCCCGCCCCAGGTGGCCGGCAGGCCCGGGGAAGCGGCCCGGGCCCTCGATCCCGCTCCCGCCCCGGGCCATGGCGAAACGGCGGAGGGGCGGCTTTTTCCGTATGGAGCTGTGGAGAGCCAGCCCGGCAGACAGGTGGCGGCGCCGGGGCTGGGCTGCAGTGGGGGGCGGCCAGGTGCAGGTCGAGGGGCTCGCGGGCCGCACGGACGGCCCCCGGGTCCGCGGCCACGTCTGGTTCCCGTCAGGCCACGCCCGGAGCGTCTGGTGTGCCTCTGCCTTCCAGGGACGCCTTCTGGCCGCCTGGCCGCTCAGGCAGGCGGGGAGCGCCCCATCAGACGCTGGCTGTGGTGGGAGGGGCCTGAGGAGGTGGGGCTTGCAGCTGTGCCGGGCGGGGGCGGAGAGAGCCGCGAACGCCGCGAGCGACAAGAGGAGAAGGCGGAGCGGGAGGCAAAACGCCTGGAGCACCCGGTCTTCCCTAGAGGTCTCCCATCCAAGTTCTAACCAGGCCCGACCCTGCTTAGCTTCCGCGATCGCGGCGAGATCGGGCCCTTCTAGGCTGCTTCGGCAGTGGATGCCGGCGGGGTCGCGGGCTGCCTCTTGAGGCGCAGCTTTCGCAGGCGCTTGGGCCTTACCGTCAGCCCAGCGGCCCGCCCGTCCCGGCAGGGCCCCGCCGCCCGCCTAGGCAGGGGAACGGAGGTCTCGGGCACCTGGGGGTGGCGGAGGTGCTGGCGACCACCCAGCCCAGGGCGGGCGGGAGCCAGCAAACTTTTCGGCGCTTGGCGCCCCGCCCCAGATCCCGCAGGCCGCTCACGGGGAAGTGGCCCAGGAGGCTTCCGGGCCCGGGGACCGCGGGCCCTTGGGCATCCCACCTGCCCGCCCACGCTGCGCTAGGCGCAGCTCAGACGCAGACCGGGCCGGCCCTCCTGCCCGACAGAAGCTGGCCCGAAGCCACTGGGAGCCACCATTGAGTTGGCACGGCCCCTAAGACCCAGCCACGGCACCCTCGCCCCCACGCCACCGTCCGAGCTCAGGACCCCGCCCCAGGTGGCCGGCAGGCCCGGGGAAGCGGCCCGGGCCCTCGATCCCGCTCCCGCCCCGGGCCATGGCGAAACGGCGGAGGGGCGGCTTTTTCCGTATGGAGCTGTGGAGAGCCAGCCCGGCAGACAGGTGGCGGCGCCGGGGCTGGGCTGCAGTGGGGGGCGGCCAGGTGCAGGTCGAGGGGCTCGCGGGCCGCACGGACGGCCCCCGGGTCCGCGGCCACGTCTGGTTCCCGTCAGGCCACGCCCGGAGCGTCTGGTGTGCCTCTGCCTTCCAGGGACGCCTTCTGGCCGCCTGGCCGCTCAGGCAGGCGGGGAGCGCCCCATCAGACGCTGGCTGTGGTGGGAGGGGCCTGAGGAGGTGGGGCTTGCAGCTGTGCCGGGCGGGGGCGGAGAGAGCCGCGAACGCCGCGAGCGACAAGAGGAGAAGGAGGAGCGGGAGGCAAAACGCCTGGAGCACCCGGTCTTCCCTAGAGGTCTCCCATCCAAGTTCTAACCAGGCCCGACCCTGCTTAGCTTCCGCGATCGCGGCGAGATCGGGCCCTTCTAGGCTGCTTCGGCAGTGGATGCCGGCGGGGTCGCGGGCTGCCTCTTGAGGCGCAGCTTCGCAGGCGCTTGGGCCTTACCGTCAGCCCAGCGGCCCGCCCGTCCCGGCAGGGCCCCGCCGCCCGCCTAGGCAGGGGAACGGAGGTCTCGGGCACCTGGGGGTGGCGGAGGTGCTGGCGACCACCCAGCCCAGGGCGGGCGGGAGCCAGCAAACTTTTCGGCGCTTGGCGCCCCGCCCCAGATCCCGCAGGCCGCTCACGGGGAAGTGGCCCAGGAGGCTTCCGGGCCCGGGGACCGCGGGCCCTTGGGCATCCCACCTGCCCGCCCACGCTGCGCTAGGCGCAGCTCAGACGCAGACCGGGCCGGCCCTCCTGCCCGACAGAAGCTGGCCCGAAGCCACTGGGAGCCACCATTGAGTTGGCACGGCCCCTAAGACCCAGCCACGCCACCCTCGCCCCCACGCCACCGTCCGAGCTCAGGACCCCGCCCCAGGTGGCCGGCAGGCCCGGGGAAGCGGCCCGGGCCCTCGATCCCGCTCCCGCCCCGGGCCATGGCGAAACGGCGGAGGGGCGGCTTTTTCCGTATGGAGCTGTGGAGAGCCAGCCCGGCAGACAGGTGGCGGCGCCGGGGCTGGGCTGCAGTGGGGGGCGGCCAGGTGCAGGTCGAGGGGCTCGCGGGCCGCACGGACGGCCCCCGGGTCCGCGGCCACGTCTGGTTCCCGTCAGGCCACGCCCGGAGCGTCTGGTGTGCCTCTGCCTTCCAGGGACGCCTTCTGGCCGCCTGGCCGCTCAGGCAGGCGGGGAGCGCCCCATCAGACGCTGGCTGTGGTGGGAGGGGCCTGAGGAGGTGGGGCTTGCAGCTGTGCCGGGCGGGGGCGGAGAGAGCCGCGAACGCCGCGAGCGACAAGAGGAGAAGGCGGAGCGGGAGGCAAAACGCCTGGAGCACCCGGTCTTCCCTAGAGGTCTCCCATCCAAGTTCTAACCAGGCCCGACCCTGCTTAGCTTCCGCGATCGCGGCGAGATCGGGCCCTTCTAGGCTGCTTCGGCAGTGGATGCCGGCGGGGTCGCGGGCTGCCTCTTGAGGCGCAGCTTTCGCAGGCGCTTGGGCCTTACCGTCAGCCCAGCGGCCCGCCCGTCCCGGCAGGGCCCCGCCGCCCGCCTAGGCAGGGGAACGGAGGTCTCGGGCACCTGGGGGTGGCGGAGGTGCTGGCGACCACCCAGCCCAGGGCGGGCGGGAGCCAGCAAACTTTTCGGCGCTTGGCGCCCCGCCCCAGATCCCGCAGGCCGCTCACGGGGAAGTGGCCCAGGAGGCTTCCGGGCCCGGGGACCGCGGGCCCTTGGGCATCCCACCTGCCCGCCCACGCTGCGCTAGGCGCAGCTCAGACGCAGACCGGGCCGGCCCTCCTGCCCGACAGAAGCTGGCCCGAAGCCACTGGGAGCCACCATTGAGTTGGCACGGCCCCTAAGACCCAGCCACGGCACCCTCGCCCCCACGCCACCGTCCGAGCTCAGGACCCCGCCCCAGGTGGCCGGCAGGCCCGGGGAAGCGGCCCGGGCCCTCGATCCCGCTCCCGCCCCGGGCCATGGCGAAACGGCGGAGGGGCGGCTTTTTCCGTATGGAGCTGTGGAGAGCCAGCCCGGCAGACAGGTGGCGGCGCCGGGGCTGGGCTGCAGTGGGGGGCGGCCAGGTGCAGGTCGAGGGGCTCGCGGGCCGCACGGACGGCCCCCGGGTCCGCGGCCACGTCTGGTTCCCGTCAGGCCACGCCCGGAGCGTCTGGTGTGCCTCTGCCTTCCAGGGACGCCTTCTGGCCGCCTGGCCGCTCAGGCAGGCGGGGAGCGCCCCATCAGACGCTGGCTGTGGTGGGAGGGGCCTGAGGAGGTGGGGCTTGCAGCTGTGCCGGGCGGGGGCGGAGAGAGCCGCGAACGCCGCGAGCGACAAGAGGAGAAGGCGGAGCGGGAGGCAAAACGCCTGGAGCACCCGGTCTTCCCTAGAGGTCTCCCATCCAAGTTCTAACCAGGCCCGACCCTGCTTAGCTTCCGCGATCGCGGCGAGATCGGGCCCTTCTAGGCTGCTTCGGCAGTGGATGCCGGCGGGGTCGCGGGCTGCCTCTTGAGGCGCAGCTTTCGCAGGCGCTTGGGCCTTACCGTCAGCCCAGCGGCCCGCCCGTCCCGGCAGGGCCCCGCCGCCCGCCTAGGCAGGGGAACGGAGGTCTCGGGCACCTGGGGGTGGCGGAGGTGCTGGCGACCACCCAGCCCAGGGCGGGCGGGAGCCAGCAAACTTTTCGGCGCTTGGCGCCCCGCCCCAGATCCCGCAGGCCGCTCACGGGGAAGTGGCCCAGGAGGCTTCCGGGCCCGGGGACCGCGGGCCCTTGGGCATCCCACCTGCCCGCCCACGCTGCGCTAGGCGCAGCTCAGACGCAGACCGGGCCGGCCCTCCTGCCCGACAGAAGCTGGCCCGAAGCCACTGGGAGCCACCATTGAGTTGGCACGGCCCCTAAGACCCAGCCACGCCACCCTCGCCCCCACGCCACCGTCCGAGCTCAGGACCCTGCCCCAGGTGGCCGGCAGGCCCGGGGAAGCGGCCCGGGCCCTCGATCCCGCTCCCGCCCCGGGCCATGGCGAAACGGCGGAGGGGCGGCTTTTTCCGTATGGAGCTGTGGAGAGCCAGCCCGGCAGACAGGTGGCGGCGCCGGGGCTGGGCTGCAGTGGGGGGCGGCCAGGTGCAGGTCGAGGGGCTCGCGGGCCGCACGGACGGCCCCCGGGTCCGCGGCCACGTCTGGTTCCCGTCAGGCCACGCCCGGAGCGTCTGGTGTGCCTCTGCCTTCCAGGGACGCCTTCTGGCCGCCTGGCCGCTCAGGCAGGCGGGGAGCGCCCCATCAGACGCTGGCTGTGGTGGGAGGGGCCTGAGGAGGTGGGGCTTGCAGCTGTGCCGGGCGGGGGCGGAGAGAGCCGCGAACGCCGCGAGCGACAAGAGGAGAAGGAGGAGCGGGAGGCAAAACGCCTGGAGCACCCGGTCTTCCCTAGAGGTCTCCCATCCAAGTTCTAACCAGGCCCGACCCTGCTTAGCTTCCGCGATCGCGGCGAGATCGGGCCCTTCTAGGCTGCTTCGGCAGTGGATGCCGGCGGGGTCGCGGGCTGCCTCTTGAGGCGCAGCTTCGCAGGCGCTTGGGCCTTACCGTCAGCCCAGCGGCCCGCCCGTCCCGGCAGGGCCCCGCCGCCCGCCTAGGCAGGGGAACGGAGGTCTCGGGCACCTGGGGGTGGCGGAGGTGCTGGCGACCACCCAGCCCAGGGCGGGCGGGAGCCAGCAAACTTTTCGGCGCTTGGCGCCCCGCCCCAGATCCCGCAGGCCGCTCACGGGGAAGTGGCCCAGGAGGCTTCCGGGCCCGGGGACCGCGGGCCCTTGGGCATCCCACCTGCCCGCCCACGCTGCGCTAGGCGCAGCTCAGACGCAGACCGGGCCGGCCCTCCTGCCCGACAGAAGCTGGCCCGAAGCCACTGGGAGCCACCATTGAGTTGGCACGGCCCCTAAGACCCAGCCACGCCACCCTCGCCCCCACGCCACCGTCCGAGCTCAGGACCCCGCCCCAGGTGGCCGGCAGGCCCGGGGAAGCGGCCCGGGCCCTCGATCCCGCTCCCGCCCCGGGCCATGGCGAAACGGCGGAGGGGCGGCTTTTTCCGTATGGAGCTGTGGAGAGCCAGCCCGGCAGACAGGTGGCGGCGCCGGGGCTGGGCTGCAGTGGGGGGCGGCCAGGTGCAGGTCGAGGGGCTCGCGGGCCGCACGGACGGCCCCCGGGTCCGCGGCCACGTCTGGTTCCCGTCAGGCCACGCCCGGAGCGTCTGGTGTGCCTCTGCCTTCCAGGGACGCCTTCTGGCCGCCTGGCCGCTCAGGCAGGCGGGGAGCGCCCCATCAGACGCTGGCTGTGGTGGGAGGGGCCTGAGGAGGTGGGGCTTGCAGCTGTGCCGGGCGGGGGCGGAGAGAGCCGCGAACGCCGCGAGCGACAAGAGGAGAAGGAGGAGCGGGAGGCAAAACGCCTGGAGCACCCGGTCTTCCCTAGAGGTCTCCCATCCAAGTTCTAACCAGGCCCGACCCTGCTTAGCTTCCGCGATCGCGGCGAGATCGGGCCCTTCTAGGCTGCTTCGGCAGTGGATGCCGGCGGGGTCGCGGGCTGCCTCTTGAGGCGCAGCTTCGCAGGCGCTTGGGCCTTACCGTCAGCCCAGCGGCCCGCCCGTCCCGGCAGGGCCCCGCCGCCCGCCTAGGCAGGGGAACGGAGGTCTCGGGCACCTGGGGGTGGCGGAGGTGCTGGCGACCACCCAGCCCAGGGCGGGCGGGAGCCAGCAAACTTTTCGGCGCTTGGCGCCCCGCCCCAGATCCCGCAGGCCGCTCACGGGGAAGTGGCCCAGGAGGCTTCCGGGCCCGGGGACCGCGGGCCCTTGGGCATCCCACCTGCCCGCCCACGCTGCGCTAGGCGCAGCTCAGACGCAGACCGGGCCGGCCCTCCTGCCCGACAGAAGCTGGCCCGAAGCCACTGGGAGCCACCATTGAGTTGGCACGGCCCCTAAGACCCAGCCACGCCACCCTCGCCCCCACGCCACCGTCCGAGCTCAGGACCCCGCCCCAGGTGGCCGGCAGGCCCGGGGAAGCGGCCCGGGCCCTCGATCCCGCTCCCGCCCCGGGCCATGGCGAAACGGCGGAGGGGCGGCTTTTTCCGTATGGAGCTGTGGAGAGCCAGCCCGGCAGACAGGTGGCGGCGCCGGGGCTGGGCTGCAGTGGGGGGCGGCCAGGTGCAGGTCGAGGGGCTCGCGGGCCGCACGGACGGCCCCCGGGTCCGCGGCCACGTCTGGTTCCCGTCAGGCCACGCCCGGAGCGTCTGGTGTGCCTCTGCCTTCCAGGGACGCCTTCTGGCCGCCTGGCCGCTCAGGCAGGCGGGGAGCGCCCCATCAGACGCTGGCTGTGGTGGGAGGGGCCTGAGGAGGTGGGGCTTGCAGCTGTGCCGGGCGGGGGCGGAGAGAGCCGCGAACGCCGCGAGCGACAAGAGGAGAAGGAGGAGCGGGAGGCAAAACGCCTGGAGCACCCGGTCTTCCCTAGAGGTCTCCCATCCAAGTTCTAACCAGGCCCGACCCTGCTTAGCTTCCGCGATCGCGGCGAGATCGGGCCCTTCTAGGCTGCTTCGGCAGTGGATGCCGGCGGGGTCGCGGGCTGCCTCTTGAGGCGCAGCTTCGCAGGCGCTTGGGCCTTACCGTCAGCCCAGCGGCCCGCCCGTCCCGGCAGGGCCCCGCCGCCCGCCTAGGCAGGGGAACGGAGGTCTCGGGCACCTGGGGGTGGCGGAGGTGCTGGCGACCACCCAGCCCAGGGCGGGCGGGAGCCAGCAAACTTTTCGGCGCTTGGCGCCCCGCCCCAGATCCCGCAGGCCGCTCACGGGGAAGTGGCCCAGGAGGCTTCCGGGCCCGGGGACCGCGGGCCCTTGGGCATCCCACCTGCCCGCCCACGCTGCGCTAGGCGCAGCTCAGACGCAGACCGGGCCGGCCCTCCTGCCCGACAGAAGCTGGCCCGAAGCCACTGGGAGCCACCATTGAGTTGGCACGGCCCCTAAGACCCAGCCACGGCACCCTCGCCCCCACGCCACCGTCCGAGCTCAGGACCCCGCCCCAGGTGGCCGGCAGGCCCGGGGAAGCGGCCCGGGCCCTCGATCCCGCTCCCGCCCCGGGCCATGGCGAAACGGCGGAGGGGCGGCTTTTTCCGTATGGAGCTGTGGAGAGCCAGCCCGGCAGACAGGTGGCGGCGCCGGGGCTGGGCTGCAGTGGGGGGCGGCCAGGTGCAGGTCGAGGGGCTCGCGGGCCGCACGGACGGCCCCCGGGTCCGCGGCCACGTCTGGTTCCCGTCAGGCCACGCCCGGAGCGTCTGGTGTGCCTCTGCCTTCCAGGGACGCCTTCTGGCCGCCTGGCCGCTCAGGCAGGCGGGGAGCGCCCCATCAGACGCTGGCTGTGGTGGGAGGGGCCTGAGGAGGTGGGGCTTGCAGCTGTGCCGGGCGGGGGCGGAGAGAGCCGCGAACGCCGCGAGCGACAAGAGGAGAAGGAGGAGCGGGAGGCAAAACGCCTGGAGCACCCGGTCTTCCCTAGAGGTCTCCCATCCAAGTTCTAACCAGGCCCGACCCTGCTTAGCTTCCGCGATCGCGGCGAGATCGGGCCCTTCTAGGCTGCTTCGGCAGTGGATGCCGGCGGGGTCGCGGGCTGCCTCTTGAGGCGCAGCTTCGCAGGCGCTTGGGCCTT
Organism: Grampus griseus; assembly: GCF_964374135.1. Lineage (NCBI taxonomy): Eukaryota > Metazoa > Chordata > Mammalia > Artiodactyla > Delphinidae > Grampus > Grampus griseus. The sequence goes on along the minus strand of NW_028132918.1, from coordinate 79,149 downwards.
ACCGTCAGCCCAGCGGCCCGCCCGTCCCGGCAGGGCCCCGCCGCCCGCCTAGGCAGGGGAACGGAGGTCTCGGGCACCTGGGGGTGGCGGAGGTGCTGGCGACCACCCAGCCCAGGGCGGGCGGGAGCCAGCAAACTTTTCGGCGCTTGGCGCCCCGCCCCAGATCCCGCAGGCCGCTCACGGGGAAGTGGCCCAGGAGGCTTCCGGGCCCGGGGACCGCGGGCCCTTGGGCATCCCACCTGCCCGCCCACGCTGCGCTAGGCGCAGCTCAGACGCAGACCGGGCCGGCCCTCCTGCCCGACAGAAGCTGGCCCGAAGCCACTGGGAGCCACCATTGAGTTGGCACGGCCCCTAAGACCCAGCCACGGCACCCTCGCCCCCACGCCACCGTCCGAGCTCAGGACCCCGCCCCAGGTGGCCGGCAGGCCCGGGGAAGCGGCCCGGGCCCTCGATCCCGCTCCCGCCCCGGGCCATGGCGAAACGGCGGAGGGGCGGCTTTTTCCGTATGGAGCTGTGGAGAGCCAGCCCGGCAGACAGGTGGCGGCGCCGGGGCTGGGCTGCAGTGGGGGGCGGCCAGGTGCAGGTCGAGGGGCTCGCGGGCCGCACGGACGGCCCCCGGGTCCGCGGCCACGTCTGGTTCCCGTCAGGCCACGCCCGGAGCGTCTGGTGTGCCTCTGCCTTCCAGGGACGCCTTCTGGCCGCCTGGCCGCTCAGGCAGGCGGGGAGCGCCCCATCAGACGCTGGCTGTGGTGGGAGGGGCCTGAGGAGGTGGGGCTTGCAGCTGTGCCGGGCGGGGGCGGAGAGAGCCGCGAACGCCGCGAGCGACAAGAGGAGAAGGATGAGCGGGAGGCAAAACGCCTGGAGCACCCGGTCTTCCCTAGAGGTCTCCCATCCAAGTTCTAACCAGGCCCGACCCTGCTTAGCTTCCGCGATCGCGGCGAGATCGGGCCCTTCTAGGCTGCTTCGGCAGTGGATGCCGGCGGGGTCGCGGGCTGCCTCTTGAGGCGCAGCTTCGCAGGCGCTTGGGCCTTACCGTCAGCCCAGCGGCCCGCCCGTCCCGGCAGGGCCCCGCCGCCCGCCTAGGCAGGGGAACGGAGGTCTCGGGCACCTGGGGGTGGCGGAGGTGCTGGCGACCACCCAGCCCAGGGCGGGCGGGAGCCAGCAAACTTTTCGGCGCTTGGCGCCCCGCCCCAGATCCCGCAGGCCGCTCACGGGGAAGTGGCCCAGGAGGCTTCCGGGCCCGGGGACCGCGGGCCCTTGGGCATCCCACCTGCCCGCCCACGCTGCGCTAGGCGCAGCTCAGACGCAGACCGGGCCGGCCCTCCTGCCCGACAGAAGCTGGCCCGAAGCCACTGGGAGCCACCATTGAGTTGGCACGGCCCCTAAGACCCAGCCACGGCACCCTCGCCCCCACGCCACCGTCCGAGCTCAGGACCCCGCCCCAGGTGGCCGGCAGGCCCGGGGAAGCGGCCCGGGCCCTCGATCCCGCTCCCGCCCCGGGCCATGGCGAAACGGCGGAGGGGCGGCTTTTTCCGTATGGAGCTGTGGAGAGCCAGCCCGGCAGACAGGTGGCGGCGCCGGGGCTGGGCTGCAGTGGGGGGCGGCCAGGTGCAGGTCGAGGGGCTCGCGGGCCGCACGGACGGCCCCCGGGTCCGCGGCCACGTCTGGTTCCCGTCAGGCCACGCCCGGAGCGTCTGGTGTGCCTCTGCCTTCCAGGGACGCCTTCTGGCCGCCTGGCCGCTCAGGCAGGCGGGGAGCGCCCCATCAGACGCTGGCTGTGGTGGGAGGGGCCTGAGGAGGTGGGGCTTGCAGCTGTGCCGGGCGGGGGCGGAGAGAGCCGCGAACGCCGCGAGCGACAAGAGGAGAAGGAGGAGCGGGAGGCAAAACGCCTGGAGCACCCGGTCTTCCCTAGAGGTCTCCCATCCAAGTTCTAACCAGGCCCGACCCTGCTTAGCTTCCGCGATCGCGGCGAGATCGGGCCCTTCTAGGCTGCTTCGGCAGTGGATGCCGGCGGGGTCGCGGGCTGCCTCTTGAGGCGCAGCTTCGCAGGCGCTTGGGCCTTACCGTCAGCCCAGCGGCCCGCCCGTCCCGGCAGGGCCCCGCCGCCCGCCTAGGCAGGGGAACGGAGGTCTCGGGCACCTGGGGGTGGCGGAGGTGCTGGCGACCACCCAGCCCAGGGCGGGCGGGAGCCAGCAAACTTTTCGGCGCTTGGCGCCCCGCCCCAGATCCCGCAGGCCGCTCACGGGGAAGTGGCCCAGGAGGCTTCCGGGCCCGGGGACCGCGGGCCCTTGGGCATCCCACCTGCCCGCCCACGCTGCGCTAGGCGCAGCTCAGACGCAGACCGGGCCGGCCCTCCTGCCCGACAGAAGCTGGCCCGAAGCCACTGGGAGCCACCATTGAGTTGGCACGGCCCCTAAGACCCAGCCACGCCACCCTCGCCCCCACGCCACCGTCCGAGCTCAGGACCCCGCCCCAGGTGGCCGGCAGGCCCGGGGAAGCGGCCCGGGCCCTCGATCCCGCTCCCGCCCCGGGCCATGGCGAAACGGCGGAGGGGCGGCTTTTTCCGTATGGAGCTGTGGAGAGCCAGCCCGGCAGACAGGTGGCGGCGCCGGGGCTGGGCTGCAGTGGGGGGCGGCCAGGTGCAGGTCGAGGGGCTCGCGGGCCGCACGGACGGCCCCCGGGTCCGCGGCCACGTCTGGTTCCCGTCAGGCCACGCCCGGAGCGTCTGGTGTGCCTCTGCCTTCCAGGGACGCCTTCTGGCCGCCTGGCCGCTCAGGCAGGCGGGGAGCGCCCCATCAGACGCTGGCTGTGGTGGGAGGGGCCTGAGGAGGTGGGGCTTGCAGCTGTGCCGGGCGGGGGCGGAGAGAGCCGCGAACGCCGCGAGCGACAAGAGGAGAAGGAGGAGCGGGAGGCAAAACGCCTGGAGCACCCGGTCTTCCCTAGAGGTCTCCCATCCAAGTTCTAACCAGGCCCGACCCTGCTTAGCTTCCGCGATCGCGGCGAGATCGGGCCCTTCTAGGCTGCTTCGGCAGTGGATGCCGGCGGGGTCGCGGGCTGCCTCTTGAGGCGCAGCTTCGCAGGCGCTTGGGCCTTACCGTCAGCCCAGCGGCCCGCCCGTCCCGGCAGGGCCCCGCCGCCCGCCTAGGCAGGGGAACGGAGGTCTCGGGCACCTGGGGGTGGCGGAGGTGCTGGCGACCACCCAGCCCAGGGCGGGCGGGAGCCAGCAAACTTTTCGGCGCTTGGCGCCCCGCCCCAGATCCCGCAGGCCGCTCACGGGGAAGTGGCCCAGGAGGCTTCCGGGCCCGGGGACCGCGGGCCCTTGGGCATCCCACCTGCCCGCCCACGCTGCGCTAGGCGCAGCTCAGACGCAGACCGGGCCGGCCCTCCTGCCCGACAGAAGCTGGCCCGAAGCCACTGGGAGCCACCATTGAGTTGGCACGGCCCCTAAGACCCAGCCACGGCACCCTCGCCCCCACGCCACCGTCCGAGCTCAGGACCCCGCCCCAGGTGGCCGGCAGGCCCGGGGAAGCGGCCCGGGCCCTCGATCCCGCTCCCGCCCCGGGCCATGGCGAAACGGCGGAGGGGCGGCTTTTTCCGTATGGAGCTGTGGAGAGCCAGCCCGGCAGACAGGTGGCGGCGCCGGGGCTGGGCTGCAGTGGGGGGCGGCCAGGTGCAGGTCGAGGGGCTCGCGGGCCGCACGGACGGCCCCCGGGTCCGCGGCCACGTCTGGTTCCCGTCAGGCCACGCCCGGAGCGTCTGGTGTGCCTCTGCCTTCCAGGGACGCCTTCTGGCCGCCTGGCCGCTCAGGCAGGCGGGGAGCGCCCCATCAGACGCTGGCTGTGGTGGGAGGGGCCTGAGGAGGTGGGGCTTGCAGCTGTGCCGGGCGGGGGCGGAGAGAGCCGCGAACGCCGCGAGCGACAAGAGGAGAAGGAGGAGCGGGAGGCAAAACGCCTGGAGCACCCGGTCTTCCCTAGAGGTCTCCCATCCAAGTTCTAACCAGGCCCGACCCTGCTTAGCTTCCGCGATCGCGGCGAGATCGGGCCCTTCTAGGCTGCTTCGGCAGTGGATGCCGGCGGGGTCGCGGGCTGCCTCTTGAGGCGCAGCTTCGCAGGCGCTTGGGCCTTACCGTCAGCCCAGCGGCCCGCCCGTCCCGGCAGGGCCCCGCCGCCCGCCTAGGCAGGGGAACGGAGGTCTCGGGCACCTGGGGGTGGCGGAGGTGCTGGCGACCACCCAGCCCAGGGCGGGCGGGAGCCAGCAAACTTTTCGGCGCTTGGCGCCCCGCCCCAGATCCCGCAGGCCGCTCACGGGGAAGTGGCCCAGGAGGCTTCCGGGCCCGGGGACCGCGGGCCCTTGGGCATCCCACCTGCCCGCCCACGCTGCGCTAGGCGCAGCTCAGACGCAGACCGGGCCGGCCCTCCTGCCCGACAGAAGCTGGCCCGAAGCCACTGGGAGCCACCATTGAGTTGGCACGGCCCCTAAGACCCAGCCACGCCACCCTCGCCCCCACGCCACCGTCCGAGCTCAGGACCCCGCCCCAGGTGGCCGGCAGGCCCGGGGAAGCGGCCCGGGCCCTCGATCCCGCTCCCGCCCCGGGCCATGGCGAAACGGCGGAGGGGCGGCTTTTTCCGTATGGAGCTGTGGAGAGCCAGCCCGGCAGACAGGTGGCGGCGCCGGGGCTGGGCTGCAGTGGGGGGCGGCCAGGTGCAGGTCGAGGGGCTCGCGGGCCGCACGGACGGCCCCCGGGTCCGCGGCCACGTCTGGTTCCCGTCAGGCCACGCCCGGAGCGTCTGGTGTGCCTCTGCCTTCCAGGGACGCCTTCTGGCCGCCTGGCCGCTCAGGCAGGCGGGGAGCGCCCCATCAGACGCTGGCTGTGGTGGGAGGGGCCTGAGGAGGTGGGGCTTGCAGCTGTGCCGGGCGGGGGCGGAGAGAGCCGCGAACGCCGCGAGCGACAAGAGGAGAAGTAGGAGCGGGAGGCAAAACGCCTGGAGCACCCGGTCTTCCCTAGAGGTCTCCCATCCAAGTTCTAACCAGGCCCGACCCTGCTTAGCTTCCGCGATCGCGGCGAGATCGGGCCCTTCTAGGCTGCTTCGGCAGTGGATGCCGGCGGGGTCGCGGGCTGCCTCTTGAGGCGCAGCTTCGCAGGCGCTTGGGCCTTACCGTCAGCCCAGCGGCCCGCCCGTCCCGGCAGGGCCCCGCCGCCCGCCTAGGCAGGGGAACGGAGGTCTCGGGCACCTGGGGATGGCGGAGGTGCTGGCGACCACCCAGCCCAGGGCGGGCGGGAGCCAGCAAACTTTTCGGCGCTTGGCGCCCCGCCCCAGATCCCGCAGGCCGCTCACGGGGAAGTGGCCCAGGAGGCTTCCGGGCCCGGGGACCGCGGGCCCTTGGGCATCCCACCTGCCCGCCCACGCTGCGCTAGGCGCAGCTCAGACGCAGACCGGGCCGGCCCTCCTGCCCGACAGAAGCTGGCCCGAAGCCACTGGGAGCCACCATTGAGTTGGCACGGCCCCTAAGACCCAGCCACGGCACCCTCGCCCCCACGCCACCGTCCGAGCTCAGGACCCCGCCCCAGGTGGCCGGCAGGCCCTGGGAAGCGGCCCGGGCCCTCGATCCCGCTCCCGCCCCGGGCCATGGCGAAACGGCGGAGGGGCGGCTTTTTCCGTATGGAGCTGTGGAGAGCCAGCCCGGCAGACAGGTGGCGGCGCCGGGGCTGGGCTGCAGTGGGGGGCGGCCAGGTGCAGGTCGAGGGGCTCGCGGGCCGCACGGACGGCCCCCGGGTCCGCGGCCACGTCTGGTTCCCGTCAGGCCACGCCCGGAGCGTCTGGTGTGCCTCTGCCTTCCAGGGACGCCTTCTGGCCGCCTGGCCGCTCAGGCAGGCGGGGAGCGCCCCATCAGACGCTGGCTGTGGTGGGAGGGGCCTGAGGAGGTGGGGCTTGCAGCTGTGCCGGGCGGGGGCGGAGAGAGCCGCGAACGCCGCGAGCGACAAGAGGAGAAGGAGGAGCGGGAGGCAAAACGCCTGGAGCACCCGGTCTTCCCTAGAGGTCTCCCATCCAAGTTCTAACCAGGCCCGACCCTGCTTAGCTTCCGCGATCGCGGCGAGATCGGGCCCTTCTAGGCTGCTTCGGCAGTGGATGCCGGCGGGGTCGCGGGCTGCCTCTTGAGGCGCAGCTTCGCAGGCGCTTGGGCCTTACCGTCAGCCCAGCGGCCCGCCCGTCCCGGCAGGGCCCCGCCGCCCGCCTAGGCAGGGGAACGGAGGTCTCGGGCACCTGGGGGTGGCGGAGGTGCTGGCGACCACCCAGCCCAGGGCGGGCGGGAGCCAGCAAACTTTTCGGCGCTTGGCGCCCCGCCCCAGATCCCGCAGGCCGCTCACGGGGAAGTGGCCCAGGAGGCTTCCGGGCCCGGGGACCGCGGGCCCTTGGGCATCCCACCTGCCCGCCCACGCTGCGCTAGGCGCAGCTCAGACGCAGACCGGGCCGGCCCTCCTGCCCGACAGAAGCTGGCCCGAAGCCACTGGGAGCCACCATTGAGTTGGCACGGCCCCTAAGACCCAGCCATGGCACCCTCGCCCCCACGCCACCGTCCGAGCTCAGGACCCCGCCCCAGGTGGCCGGCAGGCCCGGGGAAGCGGCCCGGGCCCTCGATCCCGCTCCCGCCCCGGGCCATGGCGAAACGGCGGAGGGGCGGCTTTTTCCGTATGGAGCTGTGGAGAGCCAGCCCGGCAGACAGGTGGCGGCGCCGGGGCTGGGCTGCAGTGGGGGGCGGCCAGGTGCAGGTCGAGGGGCTCGCGGGCCGCACGGACGGCCCCCGGGTCCGCGGCCACGTCTGGTTCCCGTCAGGCCACGCCCGGAGCGTCTGGTGTGCCTCTGCCTTCCAGGGACGCCTTCTGGCCGCCTGGCCGCTCAGGCAGGCGGGGAGCGCCCCATCAGACGCTGGCTGTGGTGGGAGGGGCCTGAGGAGGTGGGGCTTGCAGCTGTGCCGGGCGGGGGCGGAGAGAGCCGCGAACGCCGCGAGCGACAAGAGGAGAAGGAGGAGCGGGAGGCAAAACGCCTGGAGCACCCGGTCTTCCCTAGAGGTCTCCCATCCAAGTTCTAACCAGGCCCGACCCTGCTTAGCTTCCGCGATCGCGGCGAGATCGGGCCCTTCTAGGCTGCTTCGGCAGTGGATGCCGGCGGGGTCGCGGGCTGCCTCTTGAGGCGCAGCTTCGCAGGCGCTTGGGCCTTACCGTCAGCCCAGCGGCCCGCCCGTCCCGGCAGGGCCCCGCCGCCCGCCTAGGCAGGGGAACGGAGGTCTCGGGCACCTGGGGGTGGCGGAGGTGCTGGCGACCACCCAGCCCAGGGCGGGCGGGAGCCAGCAAACTTTTCGGCGCTTGGCGCCCCGCCCCAGATCCCGCAGGCCGCTCACGGGGAAGTGGCCCAGGAGGCTTCCGGGCCCGGGGACCGCGGGCCCTTGGGCATCCCACCTGCCCGCCCACGCTGCGCTAGGCGCAGCTCAGACGCAGACCGGGCCGGCCCTCCTGCCCGACAGAAGCTGGCCCGAAGCCACTGGGAGCCACCATTGAGTTGGCACGGCCCCTAAGACCCAGCCACGCCACCCTCGCCCCCACGCCACCGTCCGAGCTCAGGACCCCGCCCCAGGTGGCCGGCAGGCCCGGGGAAGCGGCCCGGGCCCTCGATCCCGCTCCCGCCCCGGGCCATGGCGAAACGGCGGAGGGGCGGCTTTTTCCGTATGGAGCTGTGGAGAGCCAGCCCGGCAGACAGGTGGCGGCGCCGGGGCTGGGCTGCAGTGGGGGGCGGCCAGGTGCAGGTCGAGGGGCTCGCGGGCCGCACGGACGGCCCCCGGGTCCGCGGCCACGTCTGGTTCCCGTCAGGCCACGCCCGGAGCGTCTGGTGTGCCTCTGCCTTCCAGGGACGCCTTCTGGCCGCCTGGCCGCTCAGGCAGGCGGGGAGCGCCCCATCAGACGCTGGCTGTGGTGGGAGGGGCCTGAGGAGGTGGGGCTTGCAGCTGTGCCGGGCGGGGGCGGAGAGAGCCGCGAACGCCGCGAGCGACAAGAGGAGAAGGCGGAGCGGGAGGCAAAACGCCTGGAGCACCCGGTCTTCCCTAGAGGTCTCCCATCCAAGTTCTAACCAGGCCCGACCCTGCTTAGCTTCCGCGATCGCGGCGAGATCGGGCCCTTCTAGGCTGCTTCGGCAGTGGATGCCGGCGGGGTCGCGGGCTGCCTCTTGAGGCGCAGCTTCGCAGGCGCTTGGGCCTTACCGTCAGCCCAGCGGCCCGCCCGTCCCGGCAGGGCCCCGCCGCCCGCCTAGGCAGGGGAACGGAGGTCTCGGGCACCTGGGGGTGGCGGAGGTGCTGGCGACCACCCAGCCCAGGGCGGGCGGGAGCCAGCAAACTTTTCGGCGCTTGGCGCCCCGCCCCAGATCCCGCAGGCCGCTCACGGGGAAGTGGCCCAGGAGGCTTCCGGGCCCGGGGACCGCGGGCCCTTGGGCATCCCACCTGCCCGCCCACGCTGCGCTAGGCGCAGCTCAGACGCAGACCGGGCCGGCCCTCCTGCCCGACAGAAGCTGGCCCGAAGCCACTGGGAGCCACCATTGAGTTGGCACGGCCCCTAAGACCCAGCCACGCCACCCTCGCCCCCACGCCACCGTCCGAGCTCAGGACCCCGCCCCAGGTGGCCGGCAGGCCCGGGGAAGCGGCCCGGGCCCTCGATCCCGCTCCCGCCCCGGGCCATGGCGAAACGGCGGAGGGGCGGCATTTTCCGTATGGAGCTGTGGAGAGCCAGCCCGGCAGACAGGTGGCGGCGCCGGGGCTGGGCTGCAGTGGGGGGCGGCCAGGTGCAGGTCGAGGGGCTCGCGGGCCGCACGGACGGCCCCCGGGTCCGCGGCCACGTCTGGTTCCCGTCAGGCCACGCCCGGAGCGTCTGGTGTGCCTCTGCCTTCCAGGGACGCCTTCTGGCCGCCTGGCCGCTCAGGCAGGCGGGGAGCGCCCCATCAGACGCTGGCTGTGGTGGGAGGGGCCTGAGGAGGTGGGGCTTGCAGCTGTGCCGGGCGGGGGCGGAGAGAGCCGCGAACGCCGCAAGCGACAAGAGGAGAAGGCGGAGCGGGAGGCAAAACGCCTGGAGCACCCGGTCTTCCCTAGAGGTCTCCCATCCAAGTTCTAACCAGGCCCGACCCTTCTTAGCTTCCGCGATCGCGGCGAGATCGGGCCCTTCTAGGCTGCTTCGGCAGTGGATGCCGGCGGGGTCGCGGGCTGCCTCTTGAGGCGCAGCTTCGCAGGCGCTTGGGCCTTACCGTCAGCCCAGCGGCCCGCCCGTCCCGGCAGGGCCCCGCCGCCCGCCTAGGCAGGGGAACGGAGGTCTCGGGCACCTGGGGGTGGCGGAGGTGCTGGCGACCACCCAGCCCAGGGCGGGCGGGAGCCAGCAAACTTTTCGGCGCTTGGCGCCCCGCCCCAGATCCCGCAGGCCGCTCACGGGGAAGTGGCCCAGGAGGCTTCCGGGCCCGGGGACCGCGGGCCCTTGGGCATCCCACCTGCCCGCCCACGCTGCGCTAGGCGCAGCTCAGACGCAGACCGGGCCGGCCCTCCTGCCCGACAGAAGCTGGCCCGAAGCCACTGGGAGCCACCATTGAGTTGGCACGGCCCCTAAGACCCAGCCACGCCACCCTCGCCCCCACGCCACCGTCCGAGCTCAGGACCCCGCCCCAGGTGGCCAGCAGGCCCGGGGAAGCGGCCCGGGCCCTCGATCCCGCTCCCGCCCCGGGCCATGGCGAAACGGCGGAGGGGCGGCTTTTTCCGTATGGAGCTGTGGAGAGCCAGCCCGGCAGACAGGTGGCGGCGCCGGGGCTGGGCTGCAGTGGGGGGCGGCCAGGTGCAGGTCGAGGGGCTCGCGGGCCGCACGGACGGCCCCCGGGTCCGCGGCCACGTCTGGTTCCCGTCAGGCCACGCCCGGAGCGTCTGGTGTGCCTCTGCCTTCCAGGGACGCCTTCTGGCCGCCTGGCCGCTCAGGCAGGCGGGGAGCGCCCCATCAGACGCTGGCTGTGGTGGGAGGGGCCTGAGGAGGTGGGGCTTGCAGCTGTGCCGGGCGGGGGCGGAGAGAGCCGCGAACGCCGCGAGCGACAAGAGGAGAAGGCGGAGCGGGAGGCAAAACGCCTGGAGCACCCGGTCTTCCCTAGAGGTCTCCCATCCAAGTTCTAACCAGGCCCGACCCTGCTTAGCTTCCGCGATCGCGGCGAGATCGGGCCCTTCTAGGCTGCTTCGGCAGTGGATGCCGGCGGGGTCGCGGGCTGCCTCTTGAGGCGCAGCTTCGCAGGCGCTTGGGCCTTACCGTCAGCCCAGCGGCCCGCCCGTCCCGGCAGGGCCCCGCCGCCCGCCTAGGCAGGGGAACGGAGGTCTCGGGCACCTGGGGGTGGCGGAGGTGCTGGCGACCACCCAGCCCAGGGCGGGCGGGAGCCAGCAAACTTTTCGGCGCTTGGCGCCCCGCCCCAGATCCCGCAGGCCGCTCACGGGGAAGTGGCCCAGGAGGCTTCCGGGCCCGGGGACCGCGGGCCCTTGGGCATCCCACCTGCCCGCCCACGCTGCGCTAGGCGCAGCTCAGACGCAGACCGGGCCGGCCCTCCTGCCCGACAGAAGCTGGCCCGAAGCCACTGGGAGCCACCATTGAGTTGGCACGGCCCCTAAGACCCAGCCACGCCACCCTCGCCCCCACGCCACCGTCCGAGCTCAGGACCCCGCCCCAGGTGGCCGGCAGGCCCGGGGAAGCGGCCCGGGCCCTCGATCCCGCTCCCGCCCCGGGCCATGGCGAAACGGCGGAGGGGCGGCTTTTTCCGTATGGAGCTGTGGAGAGCCAGCCCGGCAGACAGGTGGCGGCGCCGGGGCTGGGCTGCAGTGGGGGGCGGCCAGGTGCAGGTCGAGGGGCTCGCGGGCCGCACGGACGGCCCCCGGGTCCGCGGCCACGTCTGGTTCCCGTCAGGCCACGCCCGGAGCGTCTGGTGTGCCTCTGCCTTCCAGGGACGCCTTCTGGCCGCCTGGCCGCTCAGGCAGGCGGGGAGCGCCCCATCAGACGCTGGCTGTGGTGGGAGGGGCCTGAGGAGGTGGGGCTTGCAGCTGTGCCGGGCGGGGGCGGAGAGAGCCGCGAACGCCGCGAGCGACAAGAGGAGAAGGAGGAGCGGGAGGCAAAACGCCTGGAGCACCCGGTCTTCCCTAGAGGGCTCCCATCCAAGTTCTAACCAGGCCCGACCCTGCTTAGCTTCCGCGATCGCGGCGAGATCGGGCCCTTCTAGGCTGCTTCGGCAGTGGATGCCGGCGGGGTCGCGGGCTGCCTCTTGAGGCGCAGCTTCGCAGGCGCTTGGGCCTTACCGTCAGCCCAGCGGCCCGCCCGTCCCGGCAGGGCCCCGCCGCCCGCCTAGGCAGGGGAACGGAGGTCTCGGGCACCTGGGGGTGGCGGAGGTGCTGGCGACCACCCAGCCCAGGGCGGGCGGGAGCCAGCAAACTTTTCGGCGCTTGGCGCCCCGCCCCAGATCCCGCAGGCCGCTCACGGGGAAGTGGCCCAGGAGGCTTCCGGGCCCGGGGACCGCGGGCCCTTGGGCATCCCATCTGCCCGCCCACGCTGCGCTAGGCGCAGCTCAGACGCAGACCGGGCCGGCCCTCCTGCCCGACAGAAGCTGGCCCGAAGCCACTGGGAGCCACCATTGAGTTGGCACGGCCCCTAAGACCCAGCCACGCCACCCTCGCCCCCACGCCACCGTCCGAGCTCAGGACCCCGCCCCAGGTGGCCGGCAGGCCCGGGGAAGCGGCCCGGGCCCTCGATCCCGCTCCCGCCCCGGGCCATGGCGAAACGGCGGAGGGGCGGCTTTTTCCGTATGGAGCTGTGGAGAGCCAGCCCGGCAGACAGGTGGCGGCGCCGGGGCTGGGCTGCAGTGGGGGGCGGCCAGGTGCAGGTCGAGGGGCTCGCGGGCCGCACGGACGGCCCCCGGGTCCGCGGCCACGTCTGGTTCCCGTCAGGCCACGCCCGGAGCGTCTGGTGTGCCTCTGCCTTCCAGGGACGCCTTCTGGCCGCCTGGCCGCTCAGGCAGGCGGGGAGCGCCCCATCAGACGCTGGCTGTGGTGGGAGGGGCCTGAGGAGGTGGGGCTTGCAGCTGTGCCGGGCGGGGGCGGAGAGAGCCGCGAACGCCGCGAGCGACAAGAGGAGAAGGAGGAGCGGGAGGCAAAACGCCTGGAGCACCCGGTCTTCCCTAGAGGTCTCCCATCCAAGTTCTAACCAGGCCCGACCCTGCTTAGCTTCCGCGATCGCGGCGAGATCGGGCCCTTCTAGGCTGCTTCGGCAGTGGATGCCGGCGGGGTCGCGGGCTGCCTCTTGAGGCGCAGCTTCGCAGGCGCTTGGGCCTTACCGTCAGCCCAGCGGCCCGCCCGTCCCGGCAGGGCCCCGCCGCCCGCCTAGGCAGGGGAACGGAGGTCTCGGGCACCTGGGGGTGGCGGAGGTGCTGGCGACCACCCAGCCCAGGGCGGGCGGGAGCCAGCAAACTTTTCGGCGCTTGGCGCCCCGCCCCAGATCCCGCAGGCCGCTCACGGGGAAGTGGCCCAGGAGGCTTCCGGGCCCGGGGACCGCGGGCCCTTGGGCATCCCACCTGCCCGCCCACGCTGCGCTAGGCGCAGCTCAGACGCAGACCGGGCCGGCCCTCCTGCCCGACAGAAGCTGGCCCGAAGCCACTGGGAGCCACCATTGAGTTGGCACGGCCCCTAAGACCCAGCCACGGCACCCTCGCCCCCACGCCACCGTCCGAGCTCAGGACCCCGCCCCAGGTGGCCGGCAGGCCCGGGGAAGCGGCCCGGGCCCTCGATCCCGCTCCCGCCCCGGGCCATGGCGAAACGGCGGAGGGGCGGCTTTTTCCGTATGGAGCTGTGGAGAGCCAGCCCGGCAGACAGGTGGCGGCGCCGGGGCTGGGCTGCAGTGGGGGGCGGCCAGGTGCAGGTCGAGGGGCTCGCGGGCCGCACGGACGGCCCCCGGGTCCGCGGCCACGTCTGGTTCCCGTCAGGCCACGCCCGGAGCGTCTGGTGTGCCTCTGCCTTCCAGGGACGCCTTCTGGCCGCCTGGCCGCTCAGGCAGGCGGGGAGCGCCCCATCAGACGCTGGCTGTGGTGGGAGGGGCCTGAGGAGGTGGGGCTTGCAGCTGTGCCGGGCGGGGGCGGAGAGAGCCGCGAACGCCGCGAGCGACAAGAGGAGAAGGAGGAGCGGGAGGCAAAACGCCTGGAGCACCCGGTCTTCCCTAGAGGTCTCCCATCCAAGTTCTAACCAGGCCCGACCCTGCTTAGCTTCCGCGATCGCGGCGAGATCGGGCCCTTCTAGGCTGCTTCGGCAGTGGATGCCGGCGGGGTCGCGGGCTGCCTCTTGAGGCGCAGCTTCGCAGGCGCTTGGGCCTTACCGTCAGCCCAGCGGCCCGCCCGTCCCGGCAGGGCCCCGCCGCCCGCCTAGGCAGGGGAACGGAGGTCTCGGGCACCTGGGGGTGGCGGAGGTGCTGGCGACCACCCAGCCCAGGGCGGGCGGGAGCCAGCAAACTTTTCGGCGCTTGGCGCCCCGCCCCAGATCCCGCAGGCCGCTCACGGGGAAGTGGCCCAGGAGGCTTCCGGGCCCGGGGACCGCGGGCCCTTGGGCATCCCACCTGCCCGCCCACGCTGCGCTAGGCGCAGCTCAGACGCAGACCGGGCCGGCCCTCCTGCCCGACAGAAGCTGGCCCGAAGCCACTGGGAGCCACCATTGAGTTGGCACGGCCCCTAAGACCCAGCCACGCCACCCTCGCCCCCACGCCACCGTCCGAGCTCAGGACCCCGCCCCAGGTGGCCGGCAGGCCCGGGGAAGCGGCCCGGGCCCTCGATCCCGCTCCCGCCCCGGGCCATGGCGAAACGGCGGAGGGGCGGCTTTTTCCGTATGGAGCTGTGGAGAGCCAGCCCGGCAGACAGGTGGCGGCGCCGGGGCTGGGCTGCAGTGGGGGGCGGCCAGGTGCAGGTCGAGGGGCTCGCGGGCCGCACGGACGGCCCCCGGGTCCGCGGCCACGTCTGGTTCCCGTCAGGCCACGCCCGGAGCGTCTGGTGTGCCTCTGCCTTCCAGGGACGCCTTCTGGCCGCCTGGCCGCTCAGGCAGGCGGGGAGCGCCCCATCAGACGCTGGCTGTGGTGGGAGGGGCCTGAGGATGTGGGGCTTGCAGCTGTGCCGGGCGGGGGCGGAGAGAGCCGCGAACGCCGCGAGCGACAAGAGGAGAAGGAGGAGCGGGAGGCAAAACGCCTGGAGCACCCGGTCTTCCCTAGAGGTCTCCCATCCAAGTTCTAACCAGGCCCGACCCTGCTTAGCTTCCGCGATCGCGGCGAGATCGGGCCCTTCTAGGCTGCTTCGGCAGTGGATGCCGGCGGGGTCGCGGGCTGCCTCTTGAGGCGCAGCTTCGCAGGCGCTTGGGCCTTACCGTCAGCCCAGCGGCCCGCCCGTCCCGGCAGGGCCCCGCCGCCCGCCTAGGCAGGGGAACGGAGGTCTCGGGCACCTGGGGGTGGCGGAGGTGCTGGCGACCACCCAGCCCAGGGCGGGCGGGAGCCAGCAAACTTTTCGGCGCTTGGCGCCCCGCCCCAGATCCCGCAGGCCGCTCACGGGGAAGTGGCCCAGGAGGCTTCCGGGCCCGGGGACCGCGGGCCCTTGGGCATCCCACCTGCCCGCCCACGCTGCGCTAGGCGCAGCTCAGACGCAGACCGGGCCGGCCCTCCTGCCCGACAGAAGCTGGCCCGAAGCCACTGGGAGCCACCATTGAGTTGGCACGGCCCCTAAGACCCAGCCACGCCACCCTCGCCCCCACGCCACCGTCCGAGCTCAGGACCCCGCCCCAGGTGGCCGGCAGGCCCGGGGAAGCGGCCCGGGCCCTCGATCCCGCTCCCGCCCCGGGCCATGGCGAAACGGCGGAGGGGCGGCTTTTTCCGTATGGAGCTGTGGAGAGCCAGCCCGGCAGACAGGTGGCGGCGCCGGGGCTGGGCTGCAGTGGGGGGCGGCCAGGTGCAGGTCGAGGGGCTCGCGGGCCGCACGGACGGCCCCCGGGTCCGCGGCCACGTCTGGTTCCCGTCAGGCCACGCCCGGAGCGTCTGGTGTGCCTCTGCCTTCCAGGGACGCCTTCTGGCCGCCTGGCCGCTCAGGCAGGCGGGGAGCGCCCCATCAGACGCTGGCTGTGGTGGGAGGGGCCTGAGGAGGTGGGGCTTGCAGCTGTGCCGGGCGGGGGCGGAGAGAGCCGCGAACGCCGCGAGCGACAAGAGGAGAAGGAGGAGCGGGAGGCAAAACGCCTGGAGCACCCGGTCTTCCCTAGAGGTCTCCCATCCAAGTTCTAACCAGGCCCGACCCTGCTTAGCTTCCGCGATCGCGGCGAGATCGGGCCCTTCTAGGCTGCTTCGGCAGTGGATGCCGGCGGGGTCGCGGGCTGCCTCTTGAGGCGCAGCTTCGCAGGCGCTTGGGCCTTACCGTCAGCCCAGCGGCCCGCCCGTCCCGGCAGGGCCCCGCCGCCCGCCTAGGCAGGGGAACGGAGGTCTCGGGCACCTGGGGGTGGCGGAGGTGCTGGCGACCACCCAGCCCAGGGCGGGCGGGAGCCAGCAAACTTTTCGGCGCTTGGCGCCCCGCCCCAGATCCCGCAGGCCGCTCACGGGGAAGTGGCCCAGGAGGCTTCCGGGCCCGGGGACCGCGGGCCCTTGGGCATCCCACCTGCCCGCCCACGCTGCGCTAGGCGCAGCTCAGACGCAGACCGGGCCGGCCCTCCTGCCCGACAGAAGCTGGCCCGAAGCCACTGGGAGCCACCATTGAGTTGGCACGGCCCCTAAGACCCAGCCACGCCACCCTCGCCCCCACGCCACCGTCCGAGCTCAGGACCCCGCCCCAGGTGGCCGGCAGGCCCGGGGAAGCGGCCCGGGCCCTCGATCCCGCTCCCGCCCCGGGCCATGGCGAAACGGCGGAGGGGCGGCTTTTTCCGTATGGAGCTGTGGAGAGCCAGCCCGGCAGACAGGTGGCGGCGCCGGGGCTGGGCTGCAGTGGGGGGCGGCCAGGTGCAGGTCGAGGGGCTCGCGGGCCGCACGGACGGCCCCCGGGTCCGCGGCCACGTCTGGTTCCCGTCAGGCCACGCCCGGAGCGTCTGGTGTGCCTCTGCCTTCCAGGGACGCCTTCTGGCCGCCTGGCCGCTCAGGCAGGCGGGGAGCGCCCCATCAGACGCTGGCTGTGGTGGGAGGGGCCTGAGGAGGTGGGGCTTGCAGCTGTGCCGGGCGGGGGCGGAGAGAGCCGCGAACGCCGCGAGCGACAAGAGGAGAAGGCGGAGCGGGAGGCAAAACGCCTGGAGCACCCGGTCTTCCCTAGAGGTCTCCCATCCAAGTTCTAACCAGGCCCGACCCTTCTTAGCTTCCGCGATCGCGGCGAGATCGGGCCCTTCTAGGCTGCTTCGGCAGTGGATGCCGGCGGGGTCGCGGGCTGCCTCTTGAGGCGCAGCTTCGCAGGCGCTTGGGCCTTACCGTCAGCCCAGCGGCCCGCCCGTCCCGGCAGGGCCCCGCCGCCCGCCTAGGCAGGGGAACGGAGGTCTCGGGCACCTGGGGGTGGCGGAGGTGCTGGCGACCACCCAGCCCAGGGCGGGCGGGAGCCAGCAAACTTTTCGGCGCTTGGCGCCCCGCCCCAGATCCCGCAGGCCGCTCACGGGGAAGTGGCCCAGGAGGCTTCCGGGCCCGGGGACCGCGGGCCCTTGGGCATCCCACCTGCCCGCCCACGCTGCGCTAGGCGCAGCTCAGACGCAGACCGGGCCGGCCCTCCTGCCCGACAGAAGCTGGCCCGAAGCCACTGGGAGCCACCATTGAGTTGGCACGGCCCCTAAGACCCAGCCACGCCACCCTCGCCCCCACGCCACCGTCCGAGCTCAGGACCCCGCCCCAGGTGGCCGGCAGGCCCGGGGAAGCGGCCCGGGCCCTCGATCCCGCTCCCGCCCCGGGCCATGGCGAAACGGCGGAGGGGCGGCTTTTTCCGTATGGAGCTGTGGAGAGCCAGCCCGGCAGACAGGTGGCGGCGCCGGGGCTGGGCTGCAGTGGGGGGCGGCCAGGTGCAGGTCGAGGGGCTCGCGGGCCGCACGGACGGCCCCCGGGTCCGCGGCCACGTCTGGTTCCCGTCAGGCCACGCCCGGAGCGTCTGGTGTGCCTCTGCCTTCCAGGGACGCCTTCTGGCCGCCTGGCCGCTCAGGCAGGCGGGGAGCGCCCCATCAGACGCTGGCTGTGGTGGGAGGGGCCTGAGGAGGTGGGGCTTGCAGCTGTGCCGGGCGGGGGCGGAGAGAGCCGCGAACGCCGCGAGCGACAAGAGGAGAAGGCGGAGCGGGAGGCAAAACGCCTGGAGCACCCGGTCTTCCCTAGAGGTCTCCCATCCAAGTTCTAACCAGGCCCGACCCTGCTTAGCTTCCGCGATCGCGGCGAGATCGGGCCCTTCTAGGCTGCTTCGGCAGTGGATGCCGGCGGGGTCGCGGGCTGCCTCTTGAGGCGCAGCTTCGCAGGCGCTTGGGCCTTACCGTCAGCCCAGCGGCCCGCCCGTCCCGGCAGGGCCCCGCCGCCCGCCTAGGCAGGGGAACGGAGGTCTCGGGCACCTGGGGGTGGCGGAGGTGCTGGCGACCACCCAGCCCAGGGCGGGCGGGAGCCAGCAAACTTTTCGGCGCTTGGCGCCCCGCCCCAGATCCCGCAGGCCGCTCACGGGGAAGTGGCCCAGGAGGCTTCCGGGCCCGGGGACCGCGGGCCCTTGGGCATCCCACCTGCCCGCCCACGCTGCGCTAGGCGCAGCTCAGACGCAGACCGGGCCGGCCCTCCTGCCCGACAGAAGCTGGCCCGAAGCCACTGGGAGCCACCATTGAGTTGGCACGGCCCCTAAGACCCAGCCACGCCACCCTCGCCCCCACGCCACCGTCCGAGCTCAGGACCCCGCCCCAGGTGGCCGGCAGGCCCGGGGAAGCGGCCCGGGCCCTCGATCCCGCTCCCGCCCCGGGCCATGGCGAAACGGCGGAGGGGCGGCTTTTTCCGTATGGAGCTGTGGAGAGCCAGCCCGGCAGACAGGTGGCGGCGCCGGGGCTGGGCTGCAGTGGGGGGCGGCCAGGTGCAGGTCGAGGGGCTCGCGGGCCGCACGGACGGCCCCCGGGTCCGCGGCCACGTCTGGTTCCCGTCAGGCCACGCCCGGAGCGTCTGGTGTGCCTCTGCCTTCCAGGGACGCCTTCTGGCCGCCTGGCCGCTCAGGCAGGCGGGGAGCGCCCCATCAGACGCTGGCTGTGGTGGGAGGGGCCTGAGGAGGTGGGGCTTGCAGCTGTGCCGGGCGGGGGCGGAGAGAGCCGCGAACGCCGCGAGCGACAAGAGGAGAAGGAGGAGCGGGAGGCAAAACGCCTGGAGCACCCGGTCTTCCCTAGAGGGCTCCCATCCAAGTTCTAACCAGGCCCGACCCTGCTTAGCTTCCGCGATCGCGGCGAGATCGGGCCCTTCTAGGCTGCTTCGGCAGTGGATGCCGGCGGGGTCGCGGGCTGCCTCTTGAGGCGCAGCTTCGCAGGCGCTTGGGCCTTACCGTCAGCCCAGCGGCCCGCCCGTCCCGGCAGGGCCCCGCCGCCCGCCTAGGCAGGGGAACGGAGGTCTCGGGCACCTGGGGGTGGCGGAGGTGCTGGCGACCACCCAGCCCAGGGCGGGCGGGAGCCAGCAAACTTTTCGGCGCTTGGCGCCCCGCCCCAGATCCCGCAGGCCGCTCACGGGGAAGTGGCCCAGGAGGCTTCCGGGCCCGGGGACCGCGGGCCCTTGGGCATCCCATCTGCCCGCCCACGCTGCGCTAGGCGCAGCTCAGACGCAGACCGGGCCGGCCCTCCTGCCCGACAGAAGCTGGCCCGAAGCCACTGGGAGCCACCATTGAGTTGGCACGGCCCCTAAGACCCAGCCACGCCACCCTCGCCCCCACGCCACCGTCCGAGCTCAGGACCCCGCCCCAGGTGGCCGGCAGGCCCGGGGAAGCGGCCCGGGCCCTCGATCCCGCTCCCGCCCCGGGCCATGGCGAAACGGCGGAGGGGCGGCTTTTTCCGTATGGAGCTGTGGAGAGCCAGCCCGGCAGACAGGTGGCGGCGCCGGGGCTGGGCTGCAGTGGGGGGCGGCCAGGTGCAGGTCGAGGGGCTCGCGGGCCGCACGGACGGCCCCCGGGTCCGCGGCCACGTCTGGTTCCCGTCAGGCCACGCCCGGAGCGTCTGGTGTGCCTCTGCCTTCCAGGGACGCCTTCTGGCCGCCTGGCCGCTCAGGCAGGCGGGGAGCGCCCCATCAGACGCTGGCTGTGGTGGGAGGGGCCTGAGGAGGTGGGGCTTGCAGCTGTGCCGGGCGGGGGCGGAGAGAGCCGCGAACGCCGCGAGCGACAAGAGGAGAAGGAGGAGCGGGAGGCAAAACGCCTGGAGCACCCGGTCTTCCCTAGAGGTCTCCCATCCAAGTTCTAACCAGGCCCGACCCTGCTTAGCTTCCGCGATCGCGGCGAGATCGGGCCCTTCTAGGCTGCTTCGGCAGTGGATGCCGGCGGGGTCGCGGGCTGCCTCTTGAGGCGCAGCTTCGCAGGCGCTTGGGCCTTACCGTCAGCCCAGCGGCCCGCCCGTCCCGGCAGGGCCCCGCCGCCCGCCTAGGCAGGGGAACGGAGGTCTCGGGCACCTGGGGGTGGCGGAGGTGCTGGCGACCACCCAGCCCAGGGCGGGCGGGAGCCAGCAAACTTTTCGGCGCTTGGCGCCCCGCCCCAGATCCCGCAGGCCGCTCACGGGGAAGTGGCCCAGGAGGCTTCCGGGCCCGGGGACCGCGGGCCCTTGGGCATCCCACCTGCCCGCCCACGCTGCGCTAGGCGCAGCTCAGACGCAGACCGGGCCGGCCCTCCTGCCCGACAGAAGCTGGCCCGAAGCCACTGGGAGCCACCATTGAGTTGGCACGGCCCCTAAGACCCAGCCACGCCACCCTCGCCCCCACGCCACCGTCCGAGCTCAGGACCCCGCCCCAGGTGGCCGGCAGGCCCGGGGAAGCGGCCCGGGCCCTCGATCCCGCTCCCGCCCCGGGCCATGGCGAAACGGCGGAGGGGCGGCTTTTTCCGTATGGAGCTGTGGAGAGCCAGCCCGGCAGACAGGTGGCGGCGCCGGGGCTGGGCTGCAGTGGGGGGCGGCCAGGTGCAGGTCGAGGGGCTCGCGGGCCGCACGGACGGCCCCCGGGTCCGCGGCCACGTCTGGTTCCCGTCAGGCCACGCCCGGAGCGTCTGGTGTGCCTCTGCCTTCCAGGGACGCCTTCTGGCCGCCTGGCCGCTCAGGCAGGCGGGGAGCGCCCCATCAGACGCTGGCTGTGGTGGGAGGGGCCTGAGGAGGTGGGGCTTGCAGCTGTGCCGGGCGGGGGCGGAGAGAGCCGCGAACGCCGCGAGCGACAAGAGGAGAAGGAGGAGCGGGAGGCAAAACGCCTGGAGCACCCGGTCTTCCCTAGAGGTCTCCCATCCAAGTTCTAACCAGGCCCGACCCTGCTTAGCTTCTGCGATCGCGGCGAGATCGGGCCCTTCTAGGCTGCTTCGGCAGTGGATGCCGGCGGGGTCGCGGGCTGCCTCTTGAGGCGCAGCTTCGCAGGCGCTTGGGCCTTACCGTCAGCCCAGCGGCCCGCCCGTCCCGGCAGGGCCCCGCCGCCCGCCTAGGCAGGGGAACGGAGGTCTCGGGCACCTGGGGGTGGCGGAGGTGCTGGCGACCACCCAGCCCAGGGCGGGCGGGAGCCAGCAAACTTTTCGGCGCTTGGCGCCCCGCCCCAGATCCCGCAGGCCGCTCACGGGGAAGTGGCCCAGGAGGCTTCCGGGCCCGGGGACCGCGGGCCCTTGGGCATCCCACCTGCCCGCCCACGCTGCGCTAGGCGCAGCTCAGACGCAGACCGGGCCGGCCCTCCTGCCCGACAGAAGCTGGCCCGAAGCCACTGGGAGCCACCATTGAGTTGGCACGGCCCCTAAGACCCAGCCACGCCACCCTCGCCCCCACGCCACCGTCCGAGCTCAGGACCCCGCCCCAGGTGGCCGGCAGGCCCGGGGAAGCGGCCCGGGCCCTCGATCCCGCTCCCGCCCCGGGCCATGGCGAAACGGCGGAGGGGCGGCTTTTTCCGTATGGAGCTGTGGAGAGCCAGCCCGGCAGACAGGTGGCGGCGCCGGGGCTGGGCTGCAGTGGGGGGCGGCCAGGTGCAGGTCGAGGGGCTCGCGGGCCGCACGGACGGCCCCCGGGTCCGCGGCCACGTCTGGTTCCCGTCAGGCCACGCCCGGAGCGTCTGGTGTGCCTCTGCCTTCCAGGGACGCCTTCTGGCCGCCTGGCCGCTCAGGCAGGCGGGGAGCGCCCCATCAGACGCTGGCTGTGGTGGGAGGGGCCTGAGGAGGTGGGGCTTGCAGCTGTGCCGGGCGGGGGCGGAGAGAGCCGCGAACGCCGCGAGCGACAAGAGGAGAAGGAGGAGCGGGAGGCAAAACGCCTGGAGCACCCGGTCTTCCCTAGAGGTCTCCCATCCAAGTTCTAACCAGGCCCGACCCTGCTTAGCTTCCGCGATCGCGGCGAGATCGGGCCCTTCTAGGCTGCTTCGGCAGTGGATGCCGGCGGGGTCGCGGGCTGCCTCTTGAGGCGCAGCTTCGCAGGCGCTTGGGCCTTACCGTCAGCCCAGCGGCCCGCCCGTCCCGGCAGGGCCCCGCCGCCCGCCTAGGCAGGGGAACGGAGGTCTCGGGCACCTGGGGGTGGCGGAGGTGCTGGCGACCACCCAGCCCAGGGCGGGCGGGAGCCAGCAAACTTTTCGGCGCTTGGCGCCCCGCCCCAGATCCCGCAGGCCGCTCACGGGGAAGTGGCCCAGGAGGCTTCCGGGCCCGGGGACCGCGGGCCCTTGGGCATCCCACCTGCCCGCCCACGCTGCGCTAGGCGCAGCTCAGACGCAGACCGGGCCGGCCCTCCTGCCCGACAGAAGCTGGCCCGAAGCCACTGGGAGCCACCATTGAGTTGGCACGGCCCCTAAGACCCAGCCACGCCACCCTCGCCCCCACGCCACCGTCCGAGCTCAGGACCCCGCCCCAGGTGGCCGGCAGGCCCGGGGAAGCGGCCCGGGCCCTCGATCCCGCTCCCGCCCCGGGCCATGGCGAAACGGCGGAGGAGCGGCTTTTTCCGTATGGAGCTGTGGAGAGCCAGCCCGGCAGACAGGTGGCGGCGCCGGGGCTGGGCTGCAGTGGGGGGCGGCCAGGTGCAGGTCGAGGGGCTCGCGGGCCGCACGGACGGCCCCCGGGTCCGCGGCCACGTCTGGTTCCCGTCAGGCCACGCCCGGAGCGTCTGGTGTGCCTCTGCCTTCCAGGGACGCCTTCTGGCCGCCTGGCCGCTCAGGCAGGCGGGGAGCGCCCCATCAGACGCTGGCTGTGGTGGGAGGGGCCTGAGGAGGTGGGGCTTGCAGCTGTGCCGGGCGGGGGCGGAGAGAGCCGCGAACGCCGCGAGCGACAAGAGGAGAAGGAGGAGCGGGAGGCAAAACGCCTGGAGCACCCGGTCTTCCCTAGAGGTCTCCCATCCAAGTTCTAACCAGGCCCGACCCTGCTTAGCTTCCGCGATCGCGGCGAGATCGGGCCCTTCTAGGCTGCTTCGGCAGTGGATGCCGGCGGGGTCGCGGGCTGCCTCTTGAGGCGCAGCTTCGCAGGCGCTTGGGCCTTACCGTCAGCCCAGCGGCCCGCCCGTCCCGGCAGGGCCCCGCCGCCCGCCTAGGCAGGGGAACGGAGGTCTCGGGCACCTGGGGGTGGCGGAGGTGCTGGCGACCACCCAGCCCAGGGCGGGCGGGAGCCAGCAAACTTTTCGGCGCTTGGCGCCCCGCCCCAGATCCCGCAGGCCGCTCACGGGGAAGTGGCCCAGGAGGCTTCCGGGCCCGGGGACCGCGGGCCCTTGGGCATCCCACCTGCCCGCCCATGCTGCGCTAGGCGCAGCTCAGACGCAGACCGGGCCGGCCCTCCTGCCCGACAGAAGCTGGCCCGAAGCCACTGGGAGCCACCATTGAGTTGGCACGGCCCCTAAGACCCAGCCACGGCACCCTCGCCCCCACGCCACCGTCCGAGCTCAGGACCCCGCCCCAGGTGGCCGGCAGGCCCGGGGAAGCGGCCCGGGCCCTCGATCCCGCTCCCGCCCCGGGCCATGGCGAAACGGCGGAGGGGCGGCTTTTTCCGTATGGAGCTGTGGAGAGCCAGCCCGGCAGACAGGTGGCGGCGCCGGGGCTGGGCTGCAGTGGGGGGCGGCCAGGTGCAGGTCGAGGGGCTCGCGGGCCGCACGGACGGCCCCCGGGTCCGCGGCCACGTCTGGTTCCCGTCAGGCCACGCCCGGAGCGTCTGGTGTGCCTCTGCCTTCCAGGGACGCCTTCTGGCCGCCTGGCCGCTCAGGCAGGCGGGGAGCGCCCCATCAGACGCTGGCTGTGGTGGGAGGGGCCTGAGGAGGTGGGGCTTGCAGCTGTGCCGGGCGGGGGCGGAGAGAGCCGCGAACGCCGCGAGCGACAAGAGGAGAAGGAGGAGCGGGAGGCAAAACGCCTGGAGCACCCGGTCTTCCCTAGAGGTCTCCCATCCAAGTTCTAACCAGGCCCGACCCTGCTTAGCTTCCGCGATCGCGGCGAGATCGGGCCCTTCTAGGCTGCTTCGGCAGTGGATGCCGGCGGGGTCGCGGGCTGCCTCTTGAGGCGCAGCTTCGCAGGCGCTTGGGCCTTACCGTCAGCCCAGCGGCCCGCCCGTCCCGGCAGGGCCCCGCCGCCCGCCTAGGCAGGGGAACGGAGGTCTCGGGCACCTGGGGGTGGCGGAGGTGCTGGCGACCACCCAGCCCAGGGCGGGCGGGAGCCAGCAAACTTTTCGGCGCTTGGCGCCCCGCCCCAGATCCCGCAGGCCGCTCACGGGGAAGTGGCCCAGGAGGCTTCCGGGCCCGGGGACCGCGGGCCCTTGGGCATCCCACCTGCCCGCCCACGCTGCGCTAGGCGCAGCTCAGACGCAGACCGGGCCGGCCCTCCTGCCCGACAGAAGCTGGCCCGAAGCCACTGGGAGCCACCATTGAGTTGGCACGGCCCCTAAGACCCAGCCACGCCACCCTCGCCCCCACGCCACCGTCCGAGCTCAGGACCCCGCCCCAGGTGGCCGGCAGGCCCGGGGAAGCGGCCCGGGCCCTCGATCCCGCTCCCGCCCCGGGCCATGGCGAAACGGCGGAGGGGCGGCTTTTTCCGTATGGAGCTGTGGAGAGCCAGCCCGGCAGACAGGTGGCGGCGCCGGGGCTGGGCTGCAGTGGGGGGCGGCCAGGTGCAGGTCGAGGGGCTCGCGGGCCGCACGGACGGCCCCCGGGTCCGCGGCCACGTCTGGTTCCCGTCAGGCCACGCCCGGAGCGTCTGGTGTGCCTCTGCCTTCCAGGGACGCCTTCTGGCCGCCTGGCCGCTCAGGCAGGCGGGGAGCGCCCCATCAGACGCTGGCTGTGGTGGGAGGGGCCTGAGGAGGTGGGGCTTGCAGCTGTGCCGGGCGGGGGCGGAGAGAGCCGCGAACGCCGCGAGCGACAAGAGGAGAAGGCGGAGCGGGAGGCAAAACGCCTGGAGCACCCGGTCTTCCCTAGAGGTCTCCCATCCAAGTTCTAACCAGGCCCGACCCTGCTTAGCTTCCGCGATCGCGGCGAGATCGGGCCCTTCTAGGCTGCTTCGGCAGTGGATGCCGGCGGGGTCGCGGGCTGCCTCTTGAGGCGCAGCTTCGCAGGCGCTTGGGCCTTACCGTCAGCCCAGCGGCCCGCCCGTCCCGGCAGGGCCCCGCCGCCCGCCTAGGCAGGGGAACGGAGGTCTCGGGCACCTGGGGGTGGCGGAGGTGCTGGCGACCACCCAGCCCAGGGCGGGCGGGAGCCAGCAAACTTTTCGGCGCTTGGCGCCCCGCCCCAGATCCCGCAGGCCGCTCACGGGGAAGTGGCCCAGGAGGCTTCCGGGCCCGGGGACCGCGGGCCCTTGGGCATCCCACCTGCCCGCCCACGCTGCGCTAGGCGCAGCTCAGACGCAGACCGGGCCGGCCCTCCTGCCCGACAGAAGCTGGCCCGAAGCCACTGGGAGCCACCATTGAGTTGGCACGGCCCCTAAGACCCAGCCACGCCACCCTCGCCCCCACGCCACCGTCCGAGCTCAGGACCCCGCCCCAGGTGGCCGGCAGGCCCGGGGAAGCGGCCCGGGCCCTCGATCCCGCTCCCGCCCCGGGCCATGGCGAAACGGCGGAGGGGCGGCTTTTTCCGTATGGAGCTGTGGAGAGCCAGCCCGGCAGACAGGTGGCGGCGCCGGGGCTGGGCTGCAGTGGGGGGCGGCCAGGTGCAGGTCGAGGGGCTCGCGGGCCGCACGGACGGCCCCCGGGTCCGCGGCCACGTCTGGTTCCCGTCAGGCCACGCCCGGAGCGTCTGGTGTGCCTCTGCCTTCCAGGGACGCCTTCTGGCCGCCTGGCCGCTCAGGCAGGCGGGGAGCGCCCCATCAGACGCTGGCTGTGGTGGGAGGGGCCTGAGGAGGTGGGGCTTGCAGCTGTGCCGGGCGGGGGTGGAGAGAGCCGCGAACGCCGCGAGCGACAAGAGGAGAAGGAGGAGCGGGAGGCAAAACGCCTGGAGCACCCGGTCTTCCCTAGAGGGCTCCCATCCAAGTTCTAACCAGGCCCGACCCTGCTTAGCTTCCGCGATCGCGGCGAGATCGGGCCCTTCTAGGCTGCTTCGGCAGTGGATGCCGGCGGGGTCGCGGGCTGCCTCTTGAGGCGCAGCTTCGCAGGCGCTTGGGCCTTACCGTCAGCCCAGCGGCCCGCCCGTCCCGGCAGGGCCCCGCCGCCCGCCTAGGCAGGGGAACGGAGGTCTCGGGCACCTGGGGGTGGCGGAGGTGCTGGCGACCACCCAGCCCAGGGCGGGCGGGAGCCAGCAAACTTTTCGGCGCTTGGCGCCCCGCCCCAGATCCCGCAGGCCGCTCACGGGGAAGTGGCCCAGGAGGCTTCCGGGCCCGGGGACCGCGGGCCCTTGGGCATCCCACCTGCCCGCCCACGCTGCGCTAGGCGCAGCTCAGACGCAGACCGGGCCGGCCCTCCTGCCCGACAGAAGCTGGCCCGAAGCCACTGGGAGCCACCATTGAGTTGGCACGGCCCCTAAGACCCAGCCACGCCACCCTCGCCCCCACGCCACCGTCCGAGCTCAGGACCCCGCCCCAGGTGGCCGGCAGGCCCGGGGAAGCGGCCCGGGCCCTCGATCCCGCTCCCGCCCCGGGCCATGGCGAAACGGCGGAGGGGCGGCTTTTTCCGTATGGAGCTGTGGAGAGCCAGCCCGGCAGACAGGTGGCGGCGCCGGGGCTGGGCTGCAGTGGGGGGCGGCCAGGTGCAGGTCGAGGGGCTCGCGGGCCGCACGGACGGCCCCCGGGTCCGCGGCCACGTCTGGTTCCCGTCAGGCCACGCCCGGAGCGTCTGGTGTGCCTCTGCCTTCCAGGGACGCCTTCTGGCCGCCTGGCCGCTCAGGCAGGCGGGGAGCGCCCCATCAGACGCTGGCTGTGGTGGGAGGGGCCTGAGGAGGTGGGGCTTGCAGCTGTGCCGGGCGGGGGCGGAGAGAGCCGCGAACGCCGCGAGCGACAAGAGGAGAAGGAGGAGCGGGAGGCAAAACGCCTGGAGCACCCGGTCTTCCCTAGAGGTCTCCCATCCAAGTTCTAACCAGGCCCGACCCTGCTTAGCTTCCGCGATCGCGGCGAGATCGGGCCCTTCTAGGCTGCTTCGGCAGTGGATGCCGGCGGGGTCGCGGGCTGCCTCTTGAGGCGCAGCTTCGCAGGCGCTTGGGCCTTACCGTCAGCCCAGCGGCCCGCCCGTCCCGGCAGGGCCCCGCCGCCCGCCTAGGCAGGGGAACGGAGGTCTCGGGCACCTGGGGGTGGCGGAGGTGCTGGCGACCACCCAGCCCAGGGCGGGCGGGAGCCAGCAAACTTTTCGGCGCTTGGCGCCCCGCCCCAGATCCCGCAGGCCGCTCACGGGGAAGTGGCCCAGGAGGCTTCCGGGCCCGGGGACCGCGGGCCCTTGGGCATCCCACCTGCCCGCCCACGCTGCGCTAGGCGCAGCTCAGACGCAGACCGGGCCGGCCCTCCTGCCCGACAGAAGCTGGCCCGAAGCCACTGGGAGCCACCATTGAGTTGGCACGGCCCCTAAGACCCAGCCACGCCACCCTCGCCCCCACGCCACCGTCCGAGCTCAGGACCCCGCCCCAGGTGGCCGGCAGGCCCGGGGAAGCGGCCCGGGCCCTCGATCCCGCTCCCGCCCCGGGCCATGGCGAAACGGCGGAGGGGCGGCTTTTTCCGTATGGAGCTGTGGAGAGCCAGCCCGGCAGACAGGTGGCGGCGCCGGGGCTGGGCTGCAGTGGGGGGCGGCCAGGTGCAGGTCGAGGGGCTCGCGGGCCGCACGGACGGCCCCCGGGTCCGCGGCCACGTCTGGTTCCCGTCAGGCCACGCCCGGAGCGTCTGGTGTGCCTCTGCCTTCCAGGGACGCCTTCTGGCCGCCTGGCCGCTCAGGCAGGCGGGGAGCGCCCCATCAGACGCTGGCTGTGGTGGGAGGGGCCTGAGGAGGTGGGGCTTGCAGCTGTGCCGGGCGGGGGCGGAGAGAGCCGCGAACGCCGCGAGCGACAAGAGGAGAAGGAGGAGCGGGAGGCAAAACGCCTGGAGCACCCGGTCTTCCCTAGAGGTCTCCCATCCAAGTTCTAACCAGGCCCGACCCTGCTTAGCTTCCGCGATCGCGGCGAGATCGGGCCCTTCTAGGCTGCTTCGGCAGTGGATGCCGGCGGGGTCGCGGGCTGCCTCTTGAGGCGCAGCTTCGCAGGCGCTTGGGCCTTACCGTCAGCCCAGCGGCCCGCCCGTCCCGGCAGGGCCCCGCCGCCCGCCTAGGCAGGGGAACGGAGGTCTCGGGCACCTGGGGGTGGCGGAGGTGCTGGCGACCACCCAGCCCAGGGCGGGCGGGAGCCAGCAAACTTTTCGGCGCTTGGCGCCCCGCCCCAGATCCCGCAGGCCGCTCACGGGGAAGTGGCCCAGGAGGCTTCCGGGCCCGGGGACCGCGGGCCCTTGGGCATCCCACCTGCCCGCCCACGCTGCGCTAGGCGCAGCTCAGACGCAGACCGGGCCGGCCCTCCTGCCCGACAGAAGCTGGCCCGAAGCCACTGGGAGCCACCATTGAGTTGGCACGGCCCCTAAGACCCAGCCACGCCACCCTCGCCCCCACGCCACCGTCCGAGCTCAGGACCCCGCCCCAGGTGGCCGGCAGGCCCGGGGAAGCGGCCCGGGCCCTCGATCCCGCTCCCGCCCCGGGCCATGGCGAAACGGCGGAGGGGCGGCTTTTTCCGTATGGAGCTGTGGAGAGCCAGCCCGGCAGACAGGTGGCGGCGCCGGGGCTGGGCTGCAGTGGGGGGCGGCCAGGTGCAGGTCGAGGGGCTCGCGGGCCGCACGGACGGCCCCCGGGTCCGCGGCCACGTCTGGTTCCCGTCAGGCCACGCCCGGAGCGTCTGGTGTGCCTCTGCCTTCCAGGGACGCCTTCTGGCCGCCTGGCCGCTCAGGCAGGCGGGGAGCGCCCCATCAGACGCTGGCTGTGGTGGGAGGGGCCTGAGGAGGTGGGGCTTGCAGCTGTGCCGGGCGGGGGCGGAGAGAGCCGCGAACGCCGCGAGCGACAAGAGGAGAAGGAGGAGCGGGAGGCAAAACGCCTGGAGCACCCGGTCTTCCCTAGAGGTCTCCCATCCAAGTTCTAACCAGGCCCGACCCTGCTTAGCTTCCGCGATCGCGGCGAGATCGGGCCCTTCTAGGCTGCTTCGGCAGTGGATGCCGGCGGGGTCGCGGGCTGCCTCTTGAGGCGCAGCTTCGCAGGCGCTTGGGCCTTACCGTCAGCCCAGCGGCCCGCCCGTCCCGGCAGGGCCCCGCCGCCCGCCTAGGCAGGGGAACGGAGGTCTCGGGCACCTGGGGGTGGCGGAGGTGCTGGCGACCACCCAGCCCAGGGCGGGCGGGAGCCAGCAAACTTTTCGGCGCTTGGCGCCCCGCCCCAGATCCCGCAGGCCGCTCACGGGGAAGTGGCCCAGGAGGCTTCCGGGCCCGGGGACCGCGGGCCCTTGGGCATCCCACCTGCCCGCCCACGCTGCGCTAGGCGCAGCTCAGACGCAGACCGGGCCGGCCCTCCTGCCCGACAGAAGCTGGCCCGAAGCCACTGGGAGCCACCATTGAGTTGGCACGGCCCCTAAGACCCAGCCACGCCACCCTCGCCCCCACGCCACCGTCCGAGCTCAGGACCCCGCCCCAGGTGGCCGGCAGGCCCGGGGAAGCGGCCCGGGCCCTCGATCCCGCTCCCGCCCCGGGCCATGGCGAAACGGCGGAGGGGCGGCTTTTTCCGTATGGAGCTGTGGAGAGCCAGCCCGGCAGACAGGTGGCGGCGCCGGGGCTGGGCTGCAGTGGGGGGCGGCCAGGTGCAGGTCGAGGGGCTCGCGGGCCGCACGGACGGCCCCCGGGTCCGCGGCCACGTCTGGTTCCCGTCAGGCCACGCCCGGAGCGTCTGGTGTGCCTCTGCCTTCCAGGGACGCCTTCTGGCCGCCTGGCCGCTCAGGCAGGCGGGGAGCGCCCCATCAGACGCTGGCTGTGGTGGGAGGGGCCTGAGGAGGTGGGGCTTGCAGCTGTGCCGGGCGGGGGCGGAGAGAGCCGCGAACGCCGCGAGCGACAAGAGGAGAAGGAGGAGCGGGAGGCAAAACGCCTGGAGCACCCGGTCTTCCCTAGAGGTCTCCCATCCAAGTTCTAACCAGGCCCGACCCTGCTTAGCTTCCGCGATCGCGGCGAGATCGGGCCCTTCTAGGCTGCTTCGGCAGTGGATGCCGGCGGGGTCGCGGGCTGCCTCTTGAGGCGCAGCTTCGCAGGCGCTTGGGCCTTACCGTCAGCCCAGCGGCCCGCCCGTCCCGGCAGGGCCCCGCCGCCCGCCTAGGCAGGGGAACGGAGGTCTCGGGCACCTGGGGGTGGCGGAGGTGCTGGCGACCACCCAGCCCAGGGCGGGCGGGAGCCAGCAAACTTTTCGGCGCTTGGCGCCCCGCCCCAGATCCCGCAGGCCGCTCACGGGGAAGTGGCCCAGGAGGCTTCCGGGCCCGGGGACCGCGGGCCCTTGGGCATCCCACCTGCCCGCCCATGCTGCGCTAGGCGCAGCTCAGACGCAGACCGGGCCGGCCCTCCTGCCCGACAGAAGCTGGCCCGAAGCCACTGGGAGCCACCATTGAGTTGGCACGGCCCCTAAGACCCAGCCACGGCACCCTCGCCCCCACGCCACCGTCCGAGCTCAGGACCCCGCCCCAGGTGGCCGGCAGGCCCGGGGAAGCGGCCCGGGCCCTCGATCCCGCTCCCGCCCCGGGCCATGGCGAAACGGCGGAGGGGCGGCTTTTTCCGTATGGAGCTGTGGAGAGCCAGCCCGGCAGACAGGTGGCGGCGCCGGGGCTGGGCTGCAGTGGGGGGCGGCCAGGTGCAGGTCGAGGGGCTCGCGGGCCGCACGGACGGCCCCCGGGTCCGCGGCCACGTCTGGTTCCCGTCAGGCCACGCCCGGAGCGTCTGGTGTGCCTCTGCCTTCCAGGGACGCCTTCTGGCCGCCTGGCCGCTCAGGCAGGCGGGGAGCGCCCCATCAGACGCTGGCTGTGGTGGGAGGGGCCTGAGGAGGTGGGGCTTGCAGCTGTGCCGGGCGGGGGCGGAGAGAGCCGCGAACGCCGCGAGCGACAAGAGGAGAAGGAGGAGCGGGAGGCAAAACGCCTGGAGCACCCGGTCTTCCCTAGAGGTCTCCCATCCAAGTTCTAACCAGGCCCGACCCTGCTTAGCTTCCGCGATCGCGGCGAGATCGGGCCCTTCTAGGCTGCTTCGGCAGTGGATGCCGGCGGGGTCGCGGGCTGCCTCTTGAGGCGCAGCTTCGCAGGCGCTTGGGCCTTACCGTCAGCCCAGCGGCCCGCCCGTCCCGGCAGGGCCCCGCCGCCCGCCTAGGCAGGGGAACGGAGGTCTCGGGCACCTGGGGGTGGCGGAGGTGCTGGCGACCACCCAGCCCAGGGCGGGCGGGAGCCAGCAAACTTTTCGGCGCTTGGCGCCCCGCCCCAGATCCCGCAGGCCGCTCACGGGGAAGTGGCCCAGGAGGCTTCCGGGCCCGGGGACCGCGGGCCCTTGGGCATCCCACCTGCCCGCCCACGCTGCGCTAGGCGCAGCTCAGACGCAGACCGGGCCGGCCCTCCTGCCCGACAGAAGCTGGCCCGAAGCCACTGGGAGCCACCATTGAGTTGGCACGGCCCCTAAGACCCAGCCACGCCACCCTCGCCCCCACGCCACCGTCCGAGCTCAGGACCCCGCCCCAGGTGGCCGGCAGGCCCGGGGAAGCGGCCCGGGCCCTCGATCCCGCTCCCGCCCCGGGCCATGGCGAAACGGCGGAGGGGCGGCTTTTTCCGTATGGAGCTGTGGAGAGCCAGCCCGGCAGACAGGTGGCGGCGCCGGGGCTGGGCTGCAGTGGGGGGCGGCCAGGTGCAGGTCGAGGGGCTCGCGGGCCGCACGGACGGCCCCCGGGTCCGCGGCCACGTCTGGTTCCCGTCAGGCCACGCCCGGAGCGTCTGGTGTGCCTCTGCCTTCCAGGGACGCCTTCTGGCCGCCTGGCCGCTCAGGCAGGCGGGGAGCGCCCCATCAGACGCTGGCTGTGGTGGGAGGGGCCTGAGGAGGTGGGGCTTGCAGCTGTGCCGGGCGGGGGCGGAGAGAGCCGCGAACGCCGCGAGCGACAAGAGGAGAAGGCGGAGCGGGAGGCAAAACGCCTGGAGCACCCGGTCTTCCCTAGAGGTCTCCCATCCAAGTTCTAACCAGGCCCGACCCTGCTTAGCTTCCGCGATCGCGGCGAGATCGGGCCCTTCTAGGCTGCTTCGGCAGTGGATGCCGGCGGGGTCGCGGGCTGCCTCTTGAGGCGCAGCTTCGCAGGCGCTTGGGCCTTACCGTCAGCCCAGCGGCCCGCCCGTCCCGGCAGGGCCCCGCCGCCCGCCTAGGCAGGGGAACGGAGGTCTCGGGCACCTGGGGGTGGCGGAGGTGCTGGCGACCACCCAGCCCAGGGCGGGCGGGAGCCAGCAAACTTTTCGGCGCTTGGCGCCCCGCCCCAGATCCCGCAGGCCGCTCACGGGGAAGTGGCCCAGGAGGCTTCCGGGCCCGGGGACCGCGGGCCCTTGGGCATCCCACCTGCCCGCCCACGCTGCGCTAGGCGCAGCTCAGACGCAGACCGGGCCGGCCCTCCTGCCCGACAGAAGCTGGCCCGAAGCCACTGGGAGCCACCATTGAGTTGGCACGGCCCCTAAGACCCAGCCACGCCACCCTCGCCCCCACGCCACCGTCCGAGCTCAGGACCCCGCCCCAGGTGGCCGGCAGGCCCGGGGAAGCGGCCCGGGCCCTCGATCCCGCTCCCGCCCCGGGCCATGGCGAAACGGCGGAGGGGCGGCTTTTTCCGTATGGAGCTGTGGAGAGCCAGCCCGGCAGACAGGTGGCGGCGCCGGGGCTGGGCTGCAGTGGGGGGCGGCCAGGTGCAGGTCGAGGGGCTCGCGGGCCGCACGGACGGCCCCCGGGTCCGCGGCCACGTCTGGTTCCCGTCAGGCCACGCCCGGAGCGTCTGGTGTGCCTCTGCCTTCCAGGGACGCCTTCTGGCCGCCTGGCCGCTCAGGCAGGCGGGGAGCGCCCCATCAGACGCTGGCTGTGGTGGGAGGGGCCTGAGGAGGTGGGGCTTGCAGCTGTGCCGGGCGGGGGTGGAGAGAGCCGCGAACGCCGCGAGCGACAAGAGGAGAAGGAGGAGCGGGAGGCAAAACGCCTGGAGCACCCGGTCTTCCCTAGAGGGCTCCCATCCAAGTTCTAACCAGGCCCGACCCTGCTTAGCTTCCGCGATCGCGGCGAGATCGGGCCCTTCTAGGCTGCTTCGGCAGTGGATGCCGGCGGGGTCGCGGGCTGCCTCTTGAGGCGCAGCTTCGCAGGCGCTTGGGCCTTACCGTCAGCCCAGCGGCCCGCCCGTCCCGGCAGGGCCCCGCCGCCCGCCTAGGCAGGGGAACGGAGGTCTCGGGCACCTGGGGGTGGCGGAGGTGCTGGCGACCACCCAGCCCAGGGCGGGCGGGAGCCAGCAAACTTTTCGGCGCTTGGCGCCCCGCCCCAGATCCCGCAGGCCGCTCACGGGGAAGTGGCCCAGGAGGCTTCCGGGCCCGGGGACCGCGGGCCCTTGGGCATCCCACCTGCCCGCCCACGCTGCGCTAGGCGCAGCTCAGACGCAGACCGGGCCGGCCCTCCTGCCCGACAGAAGCTGGCCCGAAGCCACTGGGAGCCACCATTGAGTTGGCACGGCCCCTAAGACCCAGCCACGCCACCCTCGCCCCCACGCCACCGTCCGAGCTCAGGACCCCGCCCCAGGTGGCCGGCAGGCCCGGGGAAGCGGCCCGGGCCCTCGATCCCGCTCCCGCCCCGGGCCATGGCGAAACGGCGGAGGGGCGGCTTTTTCCGTATGGAGCTGTGGAGAGCCAGCCCGGCAGACAGGTGGCGGCGCCGGGGCTGGGCTGCAGTGGGGGGCGGCCAGGTGCAGGTCGAGGGGCTCGCGGGCCGCACGGACGGCCCCCGGGTCCGCGGCCACGTCTGGTTCCCGTCAGGCCACGCCCGGAGCGTCTGGTGTGCCTCTGCCTTCCAGGGACGCCTTCTGGCCGCCTGGCCGCTCAGGCAGGCGGGGAGCGCCCCATCAGACGCTGGCTGTGGTGGGAGGGGCCTGAGGAGGTGGGGCTTGCAGCTGTGCCGGGCGGGGGCGGAGAGAGCCGCGAACGCCGCGAGCGACAAGAGGAGAAGGAGGAGCGGGAGGCAAAACGCCTGGAGCACCCGGTCTTCCCTAGAGGTCTCCCATCCAAGTTCTAACCAGGCCCGACCCTGCTTAGCTTCCGCGATCGCGGCGAGATCGGGCCCTTCTAGGCTGCTTCGGCAGTGGATGCCGGCGGGGTCGCGGGCTGCCTCTTGAGGCGCAGCTTCGCAGGCGCTTGGGCCTTACCGTCAGCCCAGCGGCCCGCCCGTCCCGGCAGGGCCCCGCCGCCCGCCTAGGCAGGGGAACGGAGGTCTCGGGCACCTGGGGGTGGCGGAGGTGCTGGCGACCACCCAGCCCAGGGCGGGCGGGAGCCAGCAAACTTTTCGGCGCTTGGCGCCCCGCCCCAGATCCCGCAGGCCGCTCACGGGGAAGTGGCCCAGGAGGCTTCCGGGCCCGGGGACCGCGGGCCCTTGGGCATCCCACCTGCCCGCCCACGCTGCGCTAGGCGCAGCTCAGACGCAGACCGGGCCGGCCCTCCTGCCCGACAGAAGCTGGCCCGAAGCCACTGGGAGCCACCATTGAGTTGGCACGGCCCCTAAGACCCAGCCACGCCACCCTCGCCCCCACGCCACCGTCCGAGCTCAGGACCCCGCCCCAGGTGGCCGGCAGGCCCGGGGAAGCGGCCCGGGCCCTCGATCCCGCTCCCGCCCCGGGCCATGGCGAAACGGCGGAGGGGCGGCTTTTTCCGTATGGAGCTGTGGAGAGCCAGCCCGGCAGACAGGTGGCGGCGCCGGGGCTGGGCTGCAGTGGGGGGCGGCCAGGTGCAGGTCGAGGGGCTCGCGGGCCGCACGGACGGCCCCCGGGTCCGCGGCCACGTCTGGTTCCCGTCAGGCCACGCCCGGAGCGTCTGGTGTGCCTCTGCCTTCCAGGGACGCCTTCTGGCCGCCTGGCCGCTCAGGCAGGCGGGGAGCGCCCCATCAGACGCTGGCTGTGGTGGGAGGGGCCTGAGGAGGTGGGGCTTGCAGCTGTGCCGGGCGGGGGCGGAGAGAGCCGCGAACGCCGCGAGCGACAAGAGGAGAAGGAGGAGCGGGAGGCAAAACGCCTGGAGCACCCGGTCTTCCCTAGAGGTCTCCCATCCAAGTTCTAACCAGGCCCGACCCTGCTTAGCTTCCGCGATCGCGGCGAGATCGGGCCCTTCTAGGCTGCTTCGGCAGTGGATGCCGGCGGGGTCGCGGGCTGCCTCTTGAGGCGCAGCTTCGCAGGCGCTTGGGCCTTACCGTCAGCCCAGCGGCCCGCCCGTCCCGGCAGGGCCCCGCCGCCCGCCTAGGCAGGGGAACGGAGGTCTCGGGCACCTGGGGGTGGCGGAGGTGCTGGCGACCACCCAGCCCAGGGCGGGCGGGAGCCAGCAAACTTTTCGGCGCTTGGCGCCCCGCCCCAGATCCCGCAGGCCGCTCACGGGGAAGTGGCCCAGGAGGCTTCCGGGCCCGGGGACCGCGGGCCCTTGGGCATCCCACCTGCCCGCCCACGCTGCGCTAGGCGCAGCTCAGACGCAGACCGGGCCGGCCCTCCTGCCCGACAGAAGCTGGCCCGAAGCCACTGGGAGCCACCATTGAGTTGGCACGGCCCCTAAGACCCAGCCACGCCACCCTCGCCCCCACGCCACCGTCCGAGCTCAGGACCCCGCCCCAGGTGGCCGGCAGGCCCGGGGAAGCGGCCCGGGCCCTCGATCCCGCTCCCGCCCCGGGCCATGGCGAAACGGCGGAGGGGCGGCTTTTTCCGTATGGAGCTGTGGAGAGCCAGCCCGGCAGACAGGTGGCGGCGCCGGGGCTGGGCTGCAGTGGGGGGCGGCCAGGTGCAGGTCGAGGGGCTCGCGGGCCGCACGGACGGCCCCCGGGTCCGCGGCCACGTCTGGTTCCCGTCAGGCCACGCCCGGAGCGTCTGGTGTGCCTCTGCCTTCCAGGGACGCCTTCTGGCCGCCTGGCCGCTCAGGCAGGCGGGGAGCGCCCCATCAGACGCTGGCTGTGGTGGGAGGGGCCTGAGGAGGTGGGGCTTGCAGCTGTGCCGGGCGGGGGCGGAGAGAGCCGCGAACGCCGCGAGCGACAAGAGGAGAAGGAGGAGCGGGAGGCAAAACGCCTGGAGCACCCGGTCTTCCCTAGAGGTCTCCCATCCAAGTTCTAACCAGGCCCGACCCTGCTTAGCTTCCGCGATCGCGGCGAGATCGGGCCCTTCTAGGCTGCTTCGGCAGTGGATGCCGGCGGGGTCGCGGGCTGCCTCTTGAGGCGCAGCTTCGCAGGCGCTTGGGCCTTACCGTCAGCCCAGCGGCCCGCCCGTCCCGGCAGGGCCCCGCCGCCCGCCTAGGCAGGGGAACGGAGGTCTCGGGCACCTGGGGGTGGCGGAGGTGCTGGCGACCACCCAGCCCAGGGCGGGCGGGAGCCAGCAAACTTTTCGGCGCTTGGCGCCCCGCCCCAGATCCCGCAGGCCGCTCACGGGGAAGTGGCCCAGGAGGCTTCCGGGCCCGGGGACCGCGGGCCCTTGGGCATCCCACCTGCCCGCCCACGCTGCGCTAGGCGCAGCTCAGACGCAGACCGGGCCGGCCCTCCTGCCCGACAGAAGCTGGCCCGAAGCCACTGGGAGCCACCATTGAGTTGGCACGGCCCCTAAGACCCAGCCACGCCACCCTCGCCCCCACGCCACCGTCCGAGCTCAGGACCCCGCCCCAGGTGGCCGGCAGGCCCGGGGAAGCGGCCCGGGCCCTCGATCCCGCTCCCGCCCCGGGCCATGGCGAAACGGCGGAGGGGCGGCTTTTTCCGTATGGAGCTGTGGAGAGCCAGCCCGGCAGACAGGTGGCGGCGCCGGGGCTGGGCTGCAGTGGGGGGCGGCCAGGTGCAGGTCGAGGGGCTCGCGGGCCGCACGGACGGCCCCCGGGTCCGCGGCCACGTCTGGTTCCCGTCAGGCCACGCCCGGAGCGTCTGGTGTGCCTCTGCCTTCCAGGGACGCCTTCTGGCCGCCTGGCCGCTCAGGCAGGCGGGGAGCGCCCCATCAGACGCTGGCTGTGGTGGGAGGGGCCTGAGGAGGTGGGGCTTGCAGCTGTGCCGGGCGGGGGCGGAGAGAGCCGCGAACGCCGCGAGCGACAAGAGGAGAAGGAGGAGCGGGAGGCAAAACGCCTGGAGCACCCGGTCTTCCCTAGAGGTCTCCCATCCAAGTTCTAACCAGGCCCGACCCTGCTTAGCTTCCGCGATCGCGGCGAGATCGGGCCCTTCTAGGCTGCTTCGGCAGTGGATGCCGGCGGGGTCGCGGGCTGCCTCTTGAGGCGCAGCTTCGCAGGCGCTTGGGCCTTACCGTCAGCCCAGCGGCCCGCCCGTCCCGGCAGGGCCCCGCCGCCCGCCTAGGCAGGGGAACGGAGGTCTCGGGCACCTGGGGGTGGCGGAGGTGCTGGCGACCACCCAGCCCAGGGCGGGCGGGAGCCAGCAAACTTTTCGGCGCTTGGCGCCCCGCCCCAGATCCCGCAGGCCGCTCACGGGGAAGTGGCCCAGGAGGCTTCCGGGCCCGGGGACCGCGGGCCCTTGGGCATCCCACCTGCCCGCCCACGCTGCGCTAGGCGCAGCTCAGACGCAGACCGGGCCGGCCCTCCTGCCCGACAGAAGCTGGCCCGAAGCCACTGGGAGCCACCATTGAGTTGGCACGGCCCCTAAGACCCAGCCACGCCACCCTCGCCCCCACGCCACCGTCCGAGCTCAGGACCCCGCCCCAGGTGGCCGGCAGGCCCGGGGAAGCGGCCCGGGCCCTCGATCCCGCTCCCGCCCCGGGCCATGGCGAAACGGCGGAGGGGCGGCTTTTTCCGTATGGAGCTGTGGAGAGCCAGCCCGGCAGACAGGTGGCGGCGCCGGGGCTGGGCTGCAGTGGGGGGCGGCCAGGTGCAGGTCGAGGGGCTCGCGGGCCGCACGGACGGCCCCCGGGTCCGCGGCCACGTCTGGTTCCCGTCAGGCCACGCCCGGAGCGTCTGGTGTGCCTCTGCCTTCCAGGGACGCCTTCTGGCCGCCTGGCCGCTCAGGCAGGCGGGGAGCGCCCCATCAGACGCTGGCTGTGGTGGGAGGGGCCTGAGGAGGTGGGGCTTGCAGCTGTGCCGGGCGGGGGCGGAGAGAGCCGCGAACGCCGCGAGCGACAAGAGGAGAAGGCGGAGCGGGAGGCAAAACGCCTGGAGCACCCGGTCTTCCCTAGAGGTCTCCCATCCAAGTTCTAACCAGGCCCGACCCTGCTTAGCTTCCGCGATCGCGGCGAGATCGGGCCCTTCTAGGCTGCTTCGGCAGTGGATGCCGGCGGGGTCGCGGGCTGCCTCTTGAGGCGCAGCTTCGCAGGCGCTTGGGCCTTACCGTCAGCCCAGCGGCCCGCCCGTCCCGGCAGGGCCCCGCCGCCCGCCTAGGCAGGGGAACGGAGGTCTCGGGCACCTGGGGATGGCGGAGGTGCTGGCGACCACCCAGCCCAGGGCGGGCGGGAGCCAGCAAACTTTTCGGCGCTTGGCGCCCCGCCCCAGATCCCGCAGGCCGCTCACGGGGAAGTGGCCCAGGAGGCTTCCGGGCCCGGGGACCGCGGGCCCTTGGGCATCCCACCTGCCCGCCCACGCTGCGCTAGGCGCAGCTCAGACGCAGACCGGGCCGGCCCTCCTGCCCGACAGAAGCTGGCCCGAAGCCACTGGGAGCCACCATTGAGTTGGCACGGCCCCTAAGACCCAGCCACGCCACCCTCGCCCCCACGCCACCGTCCGAGCTCAGGACCCCGCCCCAGGTGGCCGGCAGGCCCGGGGAAGCGGCCCGGGCCCTCGATCCCGCTCCCGCCCCGGGCCATGGCGAAACGGCGGAGGGGCGGCTTTTTCCGTATGGAGCTGTGGAGAGCCAGCCCGGCAGACAGGTGGCGGCGCCGGGGCTGGGCTGCAGTGGGGGGCGGCCAGGTGCAGGTCGAGGGGCTCGCGGGCCGCACGGACGGCCCCTGGGTCCGCGGCCACGTCTGGTTCCCGTCAGGCCACGCCCGGAGCGTCTGGTGTGCCTCTGCCTTCCAGGGACGCCTTCTGGCCGCCTGGCCGCTCAGGCAGGCGGGGAGCGCCCCATCAGACGCTGGCTGTGGTGGGAGGGGCCTGAGGAGGTGGGGCTTGCAGCTGTGCCGGGCGGGGGCGGAGAGAGCCGCGAACGCCGCGAGCGACAAGAGGAGAAGGAGGAGCGGGAGGCAAAACGCCTGGAGCACCCGGTCTTCCCTAGAGGTCTCCCATCCAAGTTCTAACCAGGCCCGACCCTGCTTAGCTTCCGCGATCGCGGCGAGATCGGGCCCTTCTAGGCTGCTTCGGCAGTGGATGCCGGCGGGGTCGCGGGCTGCCTCTTGAGGCGCAGCTTCGCAGGCGCTTGGGCCTTACCGTCAGCCCAGCGGCCCGCCCGTCCCGGCAGGGCCCCGCCGCCCGCCTAGGCAGGGGAACGGAGGTCTCGGGCACCTGGGGATGGCGGAGGTGCTGGCGACCACCCAGCCCAGGGCGGGCGGGAGCCAGCAAACTTTTCGGCGCTTGGCGCCCCGCCCCAGATCCCGCAGGCCGCTCACGGGGAAGTGGCCCAGGAGGCTTCCGGGCCCGGGGACCGCGGGCCCTTGGGCATCCCACCTGCCCGCCCACGCTGCGCTAGGCGCAGCTCAGACGCAGACCGGGCCGGCCCTCCTGCCCGACAGAAGCTGGCCCGAAGCCACTGGGAGCCACCATTGAGTTGGCACGGCCCCTAAGACCCAGCCACGCCACCCTCGCCCCCACGCCACCGTCCGAGCTCAGGACCCCGCCCCAGGTGGCCGGCAGGCCCGGGGAAGCGGCCCGGGCCCTCGATCCCGCTCCCGCCCCGGGCCATGGCGAAACGGCGGAGGGGCGGCTTTTTCCGTATGGAGCTGTGGAGAGCCAGCCCGGCAGACAGGTGGCGGCGCCGGGGCTGGGCTGCAGTGGGGGGCGGCCAGGTGCAGGTCGAGGGGCTCGCGGGCCGCACGGACGGCCCCCGGGTCCGCGGCCACGTCTGGTTCCCGTCAGGCCACGCCCGGAGCGTCTGGTGTGCCTCTGCCTTCCAGGGACGCCTTCTGGCCGCCTGGCCGCTCAGGCAGGCGGGGAGCGCCCCATCAGACGCTGGCTGTGGTGGGAGGGGCCTGAGGAGGTGGGGCTTGCAGCTGTGCCGGGCGGGGGCGGAGAGAGCCGCGAACGCCGCGAGCGACAAGAGGAGAAGGAGGAGCGGGAGGCAAAACGCCTGGAGCACCCGGTCTTCCCTAGAGGTCTCCCATCCAAGTTCTAACCAGGCCCGACCCTGCTTAGCTTCCGCGATCGCGGCGAGATCGGGCCCTTCTAGGCTGCTTCGGCAGTGGATGCCGGCGGGGTCGCGGGCTGCCTCTTGAGGCGCAGCTTCGCAGGCGCTTGGGCCTTACCGTCAGCCCAGCGGCCCGCCCGTCCCGGCAGGGCCCCGCCGCCCGCCTAGGCAGGGGAACGGAGGTCTCGGGCACCTGGGGGTGGC
Source organism: Grampus griseus (assembly GCF_964374135.1). Lineage (NCBI taxonomy): Eukaryota > Metazoa > Chordata > Mammalia > Artiodactyla > Delphinidae > Grampus > Grampus griseus. The sequence goes on along the minus strand of NW_028132918.1, from coordinate 38,852 downwards.
GGAGGTGCTGGCGACCACCCAGCCCAGGGCGGGCGGGAGCCAGCAAACTTTTCGGCGCTTGGCGCCCCGCCCCAGATCCCGCAGGCCGCTCACGGGGAAGTGGCCCAGGAGGCTTCCGGGCCCGGGGACCGCGGGCCCTTGGGCATCCCACCTGCCCGCCCACGCTGCGCTAGGCGCAGCTCAGACGCAGACCGGGCCGGCCCTCCTGCCCGACAGAAGCTGGCCCGAAGCCACTGGGAGCCACCATTGAGTTGGCACGGCCCCTAAGACCCAGCCACGGCACCCTCGCCCCCACGCCACCGTCCGAGCTCAGGACCCCGCCCCAGGTGGCCGGCAGGCCCGGGGAAGCGGCCCGGGCCCTCGATCCCGCTCCCGCCCCGGGCCATGGCGAAACGGCGGAGGGGCGGCTTTTTCCGTATGGAGCTGTGGAGAGCCAGCCCGGCAGACAGGTGGCGGCGCCGGGGCTGGGCTGCAGTGGGGGGCGGCCAGGTGCAGGTCGAGGGGCTCGCGGGCCGCACGGACGGCCCCCGGGTCCGCGGCCACGTCTGGTTCCCGTCAGGCCACGCCCGGAGCGTCTGGTGTGCCTCTGCCTTCCAGGGACGCCTTCTGGCCGCCTGGCCGCTCAGGCAGGCGGGGAGCGCCCCATCAGACGCTGGCTGTGGTGGGAGGGGCCTGAGGAGGTGGGGCTTGCAGCTGTGCCGGGCGGGGGCGGAGAGAGCCGCGAACGCCGCGAGCGACAAGAGGAGAAGGAGGAGCGGGAGGCAAAACGCCTGGAGCACCCGGTCTTCCCTAGAGGTCTCCCATCCAAGTTCTAACCAGGCCCGACCCTGCTTAGCTTCCGCGATCGCGGCGAGATCGGGCCCTTCTAGGCTGCTTCGGCAGTGGATGCCGGCGGGGTCGCGGGCTGCCTCTTGAGGCGCAGCTTCGCAGGCGCTTGGGCCTTACCGTCAGCCCAGCGGCCCGCCCGTCCCGGCAGGGCCCCGCCGCCCGCCTAGGCAGGGGAACGGAGGTCTCGGGCACCTGGGGGTGGCGGAGGTGCTGGCGACCACCCAGCCCAGGGCGGGCGGGAGCCAGCAAACTTTTCGGCGCTTGGCGCCCCGCCCCAGATCCCGCAGGCCGCTCACGGGGAAGTGGCCCAGGAGGCTTCCGGGCCCGGGGACCGCGGGCCCTTGGGCATCCCACCTGCCCGCCCACGCTGCGCTAGGCGCAGCTCAGACGCAGACCGGGCCGGCCCTCCTGCCCGACAGAAGCTGGCCCGAAGCCACTGGGAGCCACCATTGAGTTGGCACGGCCCCTAAGACCCAGCCACGCCACCCTCGCCCCCACGCCACCGTCCGAGCTCAGGACCCCGCCCCAGGTGGCCGGCAGGCCCGGGGAAGCGGCCCGGGCCCTCGATCCCGCTCCCGCCCCGGGCCATGGCGAAACGGCGGAGGGGCGGCTTTTTCCGTATGGAGCTGTGGAGAGCCAGCCCGGCAGACAGGTGGCGGCGCCGGGGCTGGGCTGCAGTGGGGGGCGGCCAGGTGCAGGTCGAGGGGCTCGCGGGCCGCACGGACGGCCCCCGGGTCCGCGGCCACGTCTGGTTCCCGTCAGGCCACGCCCGGAGCGTCTGGTGTGCCTCTGCCTTCCAGGGACGCCTTCTGGCCGCCTGGCCGCTCAGGCAGGCGGGGAGCGCCCCATCAGACGCTGGCTGTGGTGGGAGGGGCCTGAGGAGGTGGGGCTTGCAGCTGTGCCGGGCGGGGGCGGAGAGAGCCGCGAACGCCGCGAGCGACAAGAGGAGAAGGCGGAGCGGGAGGCAAAACGCCTGGAGCACCCGGTCTTCCCTAGAGGTCTCCCATCCAAGTTCTAACCAGGCCCGACCCTGCTTAGCTTCCGCGATCGCGGCGAGATCGGGCCCTTCTAGGCTGCTTCGGCAGTGGATGCCGGCGGGGTCGCGGGCTGCCTCTTGAGGCGCAGCTTCGCAGGCGCTTGGGCCTTACCGTCAGCCCAGCGGCCCGCCCGTCCCGGCAGGGCCCCGCCGCCCGCCTAGGCAGGGGAACGGAGGTCTCGGGCACCTGGGGGTGGCGGAGGTGCTGGCGACCACCCAGCCCAGGGCGGGCGGGAGCCAGCAAACTTTTCGGCGCTTGGCGCCCCGCCCCAGATCCCGCAGGCCGCTCACGGGGAAGTGGCCCAGGAGGCTTCCGGGCCCGGGGACCGCGGGCCCTTGGGCATCCCACCTGCCCGCCCACGCTGCGCTAGGCGCAGCTCAGACGCAGACCGGGCCGGCCCTCCTGCCCGACAGAAGCTGGCCCGAAGCCACTGGGAGCCACCATTGAGTTGGCACGGCCCCTAAGACCCAGCCACGCCACCCTCGCCCCCACGCCACCGTCCGAGCTCAGGACCCCGCCCCAGGTGGCCGGCAGGCCCGGGGAAGCGGCCCGGGCCCTCGATCCCGCTCCCGCCCCGGGCCATGGCGAAACGGCGGAGGGGCGGCTTTTTCCGTATGGAGCTGTGGAGAGCCAGCCCGGCAGACAGGTGGCGGCGCCGGGGCTGGGCTGCAGTGGGGGGCGGCCAGGTGCAGGTCGAGGGGCTCGCGGGCCGCACGGACGGCCCCCGGGTCCGCGGCCACGTCTGGTTCCCGTCAGGCCACGCCCGGAGCGTCTGGTGTGCCTCTGCCTTCCAGGGACGCCTTCTGGCCGCCTGGCCGCTCAGGCAGGCGGGGAGCGCCCCATCAGACGCTGGCTGTGGTGGGAGGGGCCTGAGGAGGTGGGGCTTGCAGCTGTGCCGGGCGGGGGCGGAGAGAGCCGCGAACGCCGCGAGCGACAAGAGGAGAAGGAGGAGCGGGAGGCAAAACGCCTGGAGCACCCGGTCTTCCCTAGAGGTCTCCCATCCAAGTTCTAACCAGGCCCGACCCTGCTTAGCTTCCGCGATCGCGGCGAGATCGGGCCCTTCTAGGCTGCTTCGGCAGTGGATGCCGGCGGGGTCGCGGGCTGCCTCTTGAGGCGCAGCTTCGCAGGCGCTTGGGCCTTACCGTCAGCCCAGCGGCCCGCCCGTCCCGGCAGGGCCCCGCCGCCCGCCTAGGCAGGGGAACGGAGGTCTCGGGCACCTGGGGGTGGCGGAGGTGCTGGCGACCACCCAGCCCAGGGCGGGCGGGAGCCAGCAAACTTTTCGGCGCTTGGCGCCCCGCCCCAGATCCCGCAGGCCGCTCACGGGGAAGTGGCCCAGGAGGCTTCCGGGCCCGGGGACCGCGGGCCCTTGGGCATCCCACCTGCCCGCCCACGCTGCGCTAGGCGCAGCTCAGACGCAGACCGGGCCGGCCCTCCTGCCCGACAGAAGCTGGCCCGAAGCCACTGGGAGCCACCATTGAGTTGGCACGGCCCCTAAGACCCAGCCACGCCACCCTCGCCCCCACGCCACCGTCCGAGCTCAGGACCCCGCCCCAGGTGGCCGGCAGGCCCGGGGAAGCGGCCCGGGCCCTCGATCCCGCTCCCGCCCCGGGCCATGGCGAAACGGCGGAGGGGCGGCTTTTTCCGTATGGAGCTGTGGAGAGCCAGCCCGGCAGACAGGTGGCGGCGCCGGGGCTGGGCTGCAGTGGGGGGCGGCCAGGTGCAGGTCGAGGGGCTCGCGGGCCGCACGGACGGCCCCCGGGTCCGCGGCCACGTCTGGTTCCCGTCAGGCCACGCCCGGAGCGTCTGGTGTGCCTCTGCCTTCCAGGGACGCCTTCTGGCCGCCTGGCCGCTCAGGCAGGCGGGGAGCGCCCCATCAGACGCTGGCTGTGGTGGGAGGGGCCTGAGGAGGTGGGGCTTGCAGCTGTGCCGGGCGGGGGCGGAGAGAGCCGCGAACGCCGCGAGCGACAAGAGGAGAAGGAGGAGCGGGAGGCAAAACGCCTGGAGCACCCGGTCTTCCCTAGAGGTCTCCCATCCAAGTTCTAACCAGGCCCGACCCTGCTTAGCTTCCGCGATCGCGGCGAGATCGGGCCCTTCTAGGCTGCTTCGGCAGTGGATGCCGGCGGGGTCGCGGGCTGCCTCTTGAGGCGCAGCTTCGCAGGCGCTTGGGCCTTACCGTCAGCCCAGCGGCCCGCCCGTCCCGGCAGGGCCCCGCCGCCCGCCTAGGCAGGGGAACGGAGGTCTCGGGCACCTGGGGGTGGCGGAGGTGCTGGCGACCACCCAGCCCAGGGCGGGCGGGAGCCAGCAAACTTTTCGGCGCTTGGCGCCCCGCCCCAGATCCCGCAGGCCGCTCACGGGGAAGTGGCCCAGGAGGCTTCCGGGCCCGGGGACCGCGGGCCCTTGGGCATCCCACCTGCCCGCCCACGCTGCGCTAGGCGCAGCTCAGACGCAGACCGGGCCGGCCCTCCTGCCCGACAGAAGCTGGCCCGAAGCCACTGGGAGCCACCATTGAGTTGGCACGGCCCCTAAGACCCAGCCACGCCACCCTCGCCCCCACGCCACCGTCCGAGCTCAGGACCCCGCCCCAGGTGGCCGGCAGGCCCGGGGAAGCGGCCCGGGCCCTCGATCCCGCTCCCGCCCCGGGCCATGGCGAAACGGCGGAGGGGCGGCTTTTTCCGTATGGAGCTGTGGAGAGCCAGCCCGGCAGACAGGTGGCGGCGCCGGGGCTGGGCTGCAGTGGGGGGCGGCCAGGTGCAGGTCGAGGGGCTCGCGGGCCGCACGGACGGCCCCCGGGTCCGCGGCCACGTCTGGTTCCCGTCAGGCCACGCCCGGAGCGTCTGGTGTGCCTCTGCCTTCCAGGGACGCCTTCTGGCCGCCTGGCCGCTCAGGCAGGCGGGGAGCGCCCCATCAGACGCTGGCTGTGGTGGGAGGGGCCTGAGGAGGTGGGGCTTGCAGCTGTGCCGGGCGGGGGCGGAGAGAGCCGCGAACGCCGCGAGCGACAAGAGGAGAAGGAGGAGCGGGAGGCAAAACGCCTGGAGCACCCGGTCTTCCCTAGAGGTCTCCCATCCAAGTTCTAACCAGGCCCGACCCTGCTTAGCTTCCGCGATCGCGGCGAGATCGGGCCCTTCTAGGCTGCTTCGGCAGTGGATGCCGGCGGGGTCGCGGGCTGCCTCTTGAGGCGCAGCTTCGCAGGCGCTTGGGCCTTACCGTCAGCCCAGCGGCCCGCCCGTCCCGGCAGGGCCCCGCCACCCGCCTAGGCAGGGGAACGGAGGTCTCGGGCACCTGGGGGTGGCGGAGGTGCTGGCGACCACCCAGCCCAGGGCGGGCGGGAGCCAGCAAACTTTTCGGCGCTTGGCGCCCCGCCCCAGATCCCGCAGGCCGCTCACGGGGAAGTGGCCCAGGAGGCTTCCGGGCCCGGGGACCGCGGGCCCTTGGGCATCCCACCTGCCCGCCCACGCTGCGCTAGGCGCAGCTCAGACGCAGACCGGGCCGGCCCTCCTGCCCGACAGAAGCTGGCCCGAAGCCACTGGGAGCCACCATTGAGTTGGCACGGCCCCTAAGACCCAGCCACGCCACCCTCGCCCCCACGCCACCGTCCGAGCTCAGGACCCCGCCCCAGGTGGCCGGCAGGCCCGGGGAAGCGGCCCGGGCCCTCGATCCCGCTCCCGCCCCGGGCCATGGCGAAACGGCGGAGGGGCGGCTTTTTCCGTATGGAGCTGTGGAGAGCCAGCCCGGCAGACAGGTGGCGGCGCCGGGGCTGGGCTGCAGTGGGGGGCGGCCAGGTGCAGGTCGAGGGGCTCGCGGGCCGCACGGACGGCCCCCGGGTCCGCGGCCACGTCTGGTTCCCGTCAGGCCACGCCCGGAGCGTCTGGTGTGCCTCTGCCTTCCAGGGACGCCTTCTGGCCGCCTGGCCGCTCAGGCAGGCGGGGAGCGCCCCATCAGACGCTGGCTGTGGTGGGAGGGGCCTGAGGAGGTGGGGCTTGCAGCTGTGCCGGGCGGGGGCGGAGAGAGCCGCGAACGCCGCGAGCGACAAGAGGAGAAGGAGGAGCGGGAGGCAAAACGCCTGGAGCACCCGGTCTTCCCTAGAGGTCTCCCATCCAAGTTCTAACCAGGCCCGACCCTGCTTAGCTTCCGCGATCGCGGCGAGATCGGGCCCTTCTAGGCTGCTTCGGCAGTGGATGCCGGCGGGGTCGCGGGCTGCCTCTTGAGGCGCAGCTTCGCAGGCGCTTGGGCCTTACCGTCAGCCCAGCGGCCCGCCCGTCCCGGCAGGGCCCCGCCGCCCGCCTAGGCAGGGGAACGGAGGTCTCGGGCACCTGGGGATGGCGGAGGTGCTGGCGACCACCCAGCCCAGGGCGGGCGGGAGCCAGCAAACTTTTCGGCGCTTGGCGCCCCGCCCCAGATCCCGCAGGCCGCTCACGGGGAAGTGGCCCAGGAGGCTTCCGGGCCCGGGGACCGCGGGCCCTTGGGCATCCCACCTGCCCGCCCACGCTGCGCTAGGCGCAGCTCAGACGCAGACCGGGCCGGCCCTCCTGCCCGACAGAAGCTGGCCCGAAGCCACTGGGAGCCACCATTGAGTTGGCACGGCCCCTAAGACCCAGCCACGCCACCCTCGCCCCCACGCCACCGTCCGAGCTCAGGACCCCGCCCCAGGTGGCCGGCAGGCCCGGGGAAGCGGCCCGGGCCCTCGATCCCGCTCCCGCCCCGGGCCATGGCGAAACGGCGGAGGGGCGGCTTTTTCCGTATGGAGCTGTGGAGAGCCAGCCCGGCAGACAGGTGGCGGCGCCGGGGCTGGGCTGCAGTGGGGGGCGGCCAGGTGCAGGTCGAGGGGCTCGCGGGCCGCACGGACGGCCCCCGGGTCCGCGGCCACGTCTGGTTCCCGTCAGGCCACGCCCAGAGCGTCTGGTGTGCCTCTGCCTTCCAGGGACGCCTTCTGGCCGCCTGGCCGCTCAGGCAGGCGGGGAGCGCCCCATCAGACGCTGGCTGTGGTGGGAGGGGCCTGAGGAGGTGGGGCTTGCAGCTGTGCCGGGCGGGGGCGGAGAGAGCCGCGAACGCCGCGAGCGACAAGAGGAGAAGGAGGAGCGGGAGGCAAAACGCCTGGAGCACCCGGTCTTCCCTAGAGGTCTCCCATCCAAGTTCTAACCAGGCCCGACCCTGCTTAGCTTCCGCGATCGCGGCGAGATCGGGCCCTTCTAGGCTGCTTCGGCAGTGGATGCCGGCGGGGTCGCGGGCTGCCTCTTGAGGCGCAGCTTCGCAGGCGCTTGGGCCTTACCGTCAGCCCAGCGGCCCGCCCGTCCCGGCAGGGCCCCGCCGCCCGCCTAGGCAGGGGAACGGAGGTCTCGGGCACCTGGGGGTGGCGGAGGTGCTGGCGACCACCCAGCCCAGGGCGGGCGGGAGCCAGCAAACTTTTCGGCGCTTGGCGCCCCGCCCCAGATCCCGCAGGCCGCTCACGGGGAAGTGGCCCAGGAGGCTTCCGGGCCCGGGGACCGCGGGCCCTTGGGCATCCCACCTGCCCGCCCACGCTGCGCTAGGCGCAGCTCAGACGCAGACCGGGCCGGCCCTCCTGCCCGACAGAAGCTGGCCCGAAGCCACTGGGAGCCACCATTGAGTTGGCACGGCCCCTAAGACCCAGCCACGGCACCCTCGCCCCCACGCCACCGTCCGAGCTCAGGACCCCGCCCCAGGTGGCCGGCAGGCCCGGGGAAGCGGCCCGGGCCCTCGATCCCGCTCCCGCCCCGGGCCATGGCGAAACGGCGGAGGGGCGGCTTTTTCCGTATGGAGCTGTGGAGAGCCAGCCCGGCAGACAGGTGGCGGCGCCGGGGCTGGGCTGCAGTGGGGGGCGGCCAGGTGCAGGTCGAGGGGCTCGCGGGCCGCACGGACGGCCCCCGGGTCCGCGGCCACGTCTGGTTCCCGTCAGGCCACGCCCGGAGCGTCTGGTGTGCCTCTGCCTTCCAGGGACGCCTTCTGGCCGCCTGGCCGCTCAGGCAGGCGGGGAGCGCCCCATCAGACGCTGGCTGTGGTGGGAGGGGCCTGAGGAGGTGGGGCTTGCAGCTGTGCCGGGCGGGGGCGGAGAGAGCCGCGAACGCCGCGAGCGACAAGAGGAGAAGGCGGAGCGGGAGGCAAAACGCCTGGAGCACCCGGTCTTCCCTAGAGGTCTCCCATCCAAGTTCTAACCAGGCCCGACCCTGCTTAGCTTCCGCGATCGCGGCGAGATCGGGCCCTTCTAGGCTGCTTCGGCAGTGGATGCCGGCGGGGTCGCGGGCTGCCTCTTGAGGCGCAGCTTCGCAGGCGCTTGGGCCTTACCGTCAGCCCAGCGGCCCGCCCGTCCCGGCAGGGCCCCGCCGCCCGCCTAGGCAGGGGAACGGAGGTCTCGGGCACCTGGGGATGGCGGAGGTGCTGGCGACCACCCAGCCCAGGGCGGGCGGGAGCCAGCAAACTTTTCGGCGCTTGGCGCCCCGCCCCAGATCCCGCAGGCCGCTCACGGGGAAGTGGCCCAGGAGGCTTCCGGGCCCGGGGACCGCGGGCCCTTGGGCATCCCACCTGCCCGCCCACGCTGCGCTAGGCGCAGCTCAGACGCAGACCGGGCCGGCCCTCCTGCCCGACAGAAGCTGGCCCGAAGCCACTGGGAGCCACCATTGAGTTGGCACGGCCCCTAAGACCCAGCCACGGCACCCTCGCCCCCACGCCACCGTCCGAGCTCAGGACCCCGCCCCAGGTGGCCGGCAGGCCCGGGGAAGCGGCCCGGGCCCTCGATCCCGCTCCCGCCCCGGGCCATGGCGAAACGGCGGAGGGGCGGCTTTTTCCGTATGGAGCTGTGGAGAGCCAGCCCGGCAGACAGGTGGCGGCGCCGGGGCTGGGCTGCAGTGGGGGGCGGCCAGGTGCAGGTCGAGGGGCTCGCGGGCCGCACGGACGGCCCCCGGGTCCGCGGCCACGTCTGGTTCCCGTCAGGCCACGCCCGGAGCGTCTGGTGTGCCTCTGCCTTCCAGGGACGCCTTCTGGCCGCCTGGCCGCTCAGGCAGGCGGGGAGCGCCCCATCAGACGCTGGCTGTGGTGGGAGGGGCCTGAGGAGGTGGGGCTTGCAGCTGTGCCGGGCGGGGGCGGAGAGAGCCGCGAACGCCGCGAGCGACAAGAGGAGAAGGCGGAGCGGGAGGCAAAACGCCTGGAGCACCCGGTCTTCCCTAGAGGTCTCCCATCCAAGTTCTAACCAGGCCCGACCCTGCTTAGCTTCCGCGATCGCGGCGAGATCGGGCCCTTCTAGGCTGCTTCGGCAGTGGATGCCGGCGGGGTCGCGGGCTGCCTCTTGAGGCGCAGCTTCGCAGGCGCTTGGGCCTTACCGTCAGCCCAGCGGCCCGCCCGTCCCGGCAGGGCCCCGCCGCCCGCCTAGGCAGGGGAACGGAGGTCTCGGGCACCTGGGGGTGGCGGAGGTGCTGGCGACCACCCAGCCCAGGGCGGGCGGGAGCCAGCAAACTTTTCGGCGCTTGGCGCCCCGCCCCAGATCCCGCAGGCCGCTCACGGGGAAGTGGCCCAGGAGGCTTCCGGGCCCGGGGACCGCGGGCCCTTGGGCATCCCACCTGCCCGCCCACGCTGCGCTAGGCGCAGCTCAGACGCAGACCGGGCCGGCCCTCCTGCCCGACAGAAGCTGGCCCGAAGCCACTGGGAGCCACCATTGAGTTGGCACGGCCCCTAAGACCCAGCCACGCCACCCTCGCCCCCACGCCACCGTCCGAGCTCAGGACCCCGCCCCAGGTGGCCGGCAGGCCCGGGGAAGCGGCCCGGGCCCTCGATCCCGCTCCCGCCCCGGGCCATGGCGAAACGGCGGAGGGGCGGCTTTTTCCGTATGGAGCTGTGGAGAGCCAGCCCGGCAGACAGGTGGCGGCGCCGGGGCTGGGCTGCAGTGGGGGGCGGCCAGGTGCAGGTCGAGGGGCTCGCGGGCCGCACGGACGGCCCCCGGGTCCGCGGCCACGTCTGGTTCCCGTCAGGCCACGCCCGGAGCGTCTGGTGTGCCTCTGCCTTCCAGGGACGCCTTCTGGCCGCCTGGCCGCTCAGGCAGGCGGGGAGCGCCCCATCAGACGCTGGCTGTGGTGGGAGGGGCCTGAGGAGGTGGGGCTTGCAGCTGTGCCGGGCGGGGGCGGAGAGAGCCGCGAACGCCGCGAGCGACAAGAGGAGAAGGAGGAGCGGGAGGCAAAACGCCTGGAGCACCCGGTCTTCCCTAGAGGTCTCCCATCCAAGTTCTAACCAGGCCCGACCCTGCTTAGCTTCCGCGATCGCGGCGAGATCGGGCCCTTCTAGGCTGCTTCGGCAGTGGATGCCGGCGGGGTCGCGGGCTGCCTCTTGAGGCGCAGCTTCGCAGGCGCTTGGGCCTTACCGTCAGCCCAGCGGCCCGCCCGTCCCGGCAGGGCCCCGCCGCCCGCCTAGGCAGGGGAACGGAGGTCTCGGGCACCTGGGGGTGGCGGAGGTGCTGGCGACCACCCAGCCCAGGGCGGGCGGGAGCCAGCAAACTTTTCGGCGCTTGGCGCCCCGCCCCAGATCCCGCAGGCCGCTCACGGGGAAGTGGCCCAGGAGGCTTCCGGGCCCGGGGACCGCGGGCCCTTGGGCATCCCACCTGCCCGCCCACGCTGCGCTAGGCGCAGCTCAGACGCAGACCGGGCCGGCCCTCCTGCCCGACAGAAGCTGGCCCGAAGCCACTGGGAGCCACCATTGAGTTGGCACGGCCCCTAAGACCCAGCCACGCCACCCTCGCCCCCACGCCACCGTCCGAGCTCAGGACCCCGCCCCAGGTGGCCGGCAGGCCCGGGGAAGCGGCCCGGGCCCTCGATCCCGCTCCCGCCCCGGGCCATGGCGAAACGGCGGAGGGGCGGCTTTTTCCGTATGGAGCTGTGGAGAGCCAGCCCGGCAGACAGGTGGCGGCGCCGGGGCTGGGCTGCAGTGGGGGGCGGCCAGGTGCAGGTCGAGGGGCTCGCGGGCCGCACGGACGGCCCCCGGGTCCGCGGCCACGTCTGGTTCCCGTCAGGCCACGCCCGGAGCGTCTGGTGTGCCTCTGCCTTCCAGGGACGCCTTCTGGCCGCCTGGCCGCTCAGGCAGGCGGGGAGCGCCCCATCAGACGCTGGCTGTGGTGGGAGGGGCCTGAGGAGGTGGGGCTTGCAGCTGTGCCGGGCGGGGGCGGAGAGAGCCGCGAACGCCGCGAGCGACAAGAGGAGAAGGAGGAGCGGGAGGCAAAACGCCTGGAGCACCCGGTCTTCCCTAGAGGTCTCCCATCCAAGTTCTAACCAGGCCCGACCCTGCTTAGCTTCCGCGATCGCGGCGAGATCGGGCCCTTCTAGGCTGCTTCGGCAGTGGATGCCGGCGGGGTCGCGGGCTGCCTCTTGAGGCGCAGCTTCGCAGGCGCTTGGGCCTTACCGTCAGCCCAGCGGCCCGCCCGTCCCGGCAGGGCCCCGCCGCCCGCCTAGGCAGGGGAACGGAGGTCTCGGGCACCTGGGGGTGGCGGAGGTGCTGGCGACCACCCAGCCCAGGGCGGGCGGGAGCCAGCAAACTTTTCGGCGCTTGGCGCCCCGCCCCAGATCCCGCAGGCCGCTCACGGGGAAGTGGCCCAGGAGGCTTCCGGGCCCGGGGACCGCGGGCCCTTGGGCATCCCACCTGCCCGCCCACGCTGCGCTAGGCGCAGCTCAGACGCAGACCGGGCCGGCCCTCCTGCCCGACAGAAGCTGGCCCGAAGCCACTGGGAGCCACCATTGAGTTGGCACGGCCCCTAAGACCCAGCCACGCCACCCTCGCCCCCACGCCACCGTCCGAGCTCAGGACCCCGCCCCAGGTGGCCGGCAGGCCCGGGGAAGCGGCCCGGGCCCTCGATCCCGCTCCCGCCCCGGGCCATGGCGAAACGGCGGAGGGGCGGCTTTTTCCGTATGGAGCTGTGGAGAGCCAGCCCGGCAGACAGGTGGCGGCGCCGGGGCTGGGCTGCAGTGGGGGGCGGCCAGGTGCAGGTCGAGGGGCTCGCGGGCCGCACGGACGGCCCCCGGGTCCGCGGCCACGTCTGGTTCCCGTCAGGCCACGCCCAGAGCGTCTGGTGTGCCTCTGCCTTCCAGGGACGCCTTCTGGCCGCCTGGCCGCTCAGGCAGGCGGGGAGCGCCCCATCAGACGCTGGCTGTGGTGGGAGGGGCCTGAGGAGGTGGGGCTTGCAGCTGTGCCGGGCGGGGGCGGAGAGAGCCGCGAACGCCGCGAGCGACAAGAGGAGAAGGAGGAGCGGGAGGCAAAACGCCTGGAGCACCCGGTCTTCCCTAGAGGTCTCCCATCCAAGTTCTAACCAGGCCCGACCCTGCTTAGCTTCCGCGATCGCGGCGAGATCGGGCCCTTCTAGGCTGCTTCGGCAGTGGATGCCGGCGGGGTCGCGGGCTGCCTCTTGAGGCGCAGCTTCGCAGGCGCTTGGGCCTTACCGTCAGCCCAGCGGCCCGCCCGTCCCGGCAGGGCCCCGCCGCCCGCCTAGGCAGGGGAACGGAGGTCTCGGGCACCTGGGGGTGGCGGAGGTGCTGGCGACCACCCAGCCCAGGGCGGGCGGGAGCCAGCAAACTTTTCGGCGCTTGGCGCCCCGCCCCAGATCCCGCAGGCCGCTCACGGGGAAGTGGCCCAGGAGGCTTCCGGGCCCGGGGACCGCGGGCCCTTGGGCATCCCACCTGCCCGCCCACGCTGCGCTAGGCGCAGCTCAGACGCAGACCGGGCCGGCCCTCCTGCCCGACAGAAGCTGGCCCGAAGCCACTGGGAGCCACCATTGAGTTGGCACGGCCCCTAAGACCCAGCCACGGCACCCTCGCCCCCACGCCACCGTCCGAGCTCAGGACCCCGCCCCAGGTGGCCGGCAGGCCCGGGGAAGCGGCCCGGGCCCTCGATCCCGCTCCCGCCCCGGGCCATGGCGAAACGGCGGAGGGGCGGCTTTTTCCGTATGGAGCTGTGGAGAGCCAGCCCGGCAGACAGGTGGCGGCGCCGGGGCTGGGCTGCAGTGGGGGGCGGCCAGGTGCAGGTCGAGGGGCTCGCGGGCCGCACGGACGGCCCCCGGGTCCGCGGCCACGTCTGGTTCCCGTCAGGCCACGCCCGGAGCGTCTGGTGTGCCTCTGCCTTCCAGGGACGCCTTCTGGCCGCCTGGCCGCTCAGGCAGGCGGGGAGCGCCCCATCAGACGCTGGCTGTGGTGGGAGGGGCCTGAGGAGGTGGGGCTTGCAGCTGTGCCGGGCGGGGGCGGAGAGAGCCGCGAACGCCGCGAGCGACAAGAGGAGAAGGAGGAGCGGGAGGCAAAACGCCTGGAGCACCCGGTCTTCCCTAGAGGTCTCCCATCCAAGTTCTAACCAGGCCCGACCCTGCTTAGCTTCCGCGATCGCGGCGAGATCGGGCCCTTCTAGGCTGCTTCGGCAGTGGATGCCGGCGGGGTCGCGGGCTGCCTCTTGAGGCGCAGCTTCGCAGGCGCTTGGGCCTTACCGTCAGCCCAGCGGCCCGCCCGTCCCGGCAGGGCCCCGCCGCCCGCCTAGGCAGGGGAACGGAGGTCTCGGGCACCTGGGGGTGGCGGAGGTGCTGGCGACCACCCAGCCCAGGGCGGGCGGGAGCCAGCAAACTTTTCGGCGCTTGGCGCCCCGCCCCAGATCCCGCAGGCCGCTCACGGGGAAGTGGCCCAGGAGGCTTCCGGGCCCGGGGACCGCGGGCCCTTGGGCATCCCACCTGCCCGCCCACGCTGCGCTAGGCGCAGCTCAGACGCAGACCGGGCCGGCCCTCCTGCCCGACAGAAGCTGGCCCGAAGCCACTGGGAGCCACCATTGAGTTGGCACGGCCCCTAAGACCCAGCCACGGCACCCTCGCCCCCACGCCACCGTCCGAGCTCAGGACCCCGCCCCAGGTGGCCGGCAGGCCCGGGGAAGCGGCCCGGGCCCTCGATCCCGCTCCCGCCCCGGGCCATGGCGAAACGGCGGAGGGGCGGCTTTTTCCGTATGGAGCTGTGGAGAGCCAGCCCGGCAGACAGGTGGCGGCGCCGGGGCTGGGCTGCAGTGGGGGGCGGCCAGGTGCAGGTCGAGGGGCTCGCGGGCCGCACGGACGGCCCCCGGGTCCGCGGCCACGTCTGGTTCCCGTCAGGCCACGCCCGGAGCGTCTGGTGTGCCTCTGCCTTCCAGGGACGCCTTCTGGCCGCCTGGCCGCTCAGGCAGGCGGGGAGCGCCCCATCAGACGCTGGCTGTGGTGGGAGGGGCCTGAGGAGGTGGGGCTTGCAGCTGTGCCGGGCGGGGGCGGAGAGAGCCGCGAACGCCGCGAGCGACAAGAGGAGAAGGCGGAGCGGGAGGCAAAACGCCTGGAGCACCCGGTCTTCCCTAGAGGTCTCCCATCCAAGTTCTAACCAGGCCCGACCCTGCTTAGCTTCCGCGATCGCGGCGAGATCGGGCCCTTCTAGGCTGCTTCGGCAGTGGATGCCGGCGGGGTCGCGGGCTGCCTCTTGAGGCGCAGCTTCGCAGGCGCTTGGGCCTTACCGTCAGCCCAGCGGCCCGCCCGTCCCGGCAGGGCCCCGCCGCCCGCCTAGGCAGGGGAACGGAGGTCTCGGGCACCTGGGGGTGGCGGAGGTGCTGGCGACCACCCAGCCCAGGGCGGGCGGGAGCCAGCAAACTTTTCGGCGCTTGGCGCCCCGCCCCAGATCCCGCAGGCCGCTCACGGGGAAGTGGCCCAGGAGGCTTCCGGGCCCGGGGACCGCGGGCCCTTGGGCATCCCACCTGCCCGCCCACGCTGCGCTAGGCGCAGCTCAGACGCAGACCGGGCCGGCCCTCCTGCCCGACAGAAGCTGGCCCGAAGCCACTGGGAGCCACCATTGAGTTGGCACGGCCCCTAAGACCCAGCCACGCCACCCTCGCCCCCACGCCACCGTCCGAGCTCAGGACCCCGCCCCAGGTGGCCGGCAGGCCCGGGGAAGCGGCCCGGGCCCTCGATCCCGCTCCCGCCCCGGGCCATGGCGAAACGGCGGAGGGGCGGCTTTTTCCGTATGGAGCTGTGGAGAGCCAGCCCGGCAGACAGGTGGCGGCGCCGGGGCTGGGCTGCAGTGGGGGGCGGCCAGGTGCAGGTCGAGGGGCTCGCGGGCCGCACGGACGGCCCCCGGGTCCGCGGCCACGTCTGGTTCCCGTCAGGCCACGCCCGGAGCGTCTGGTGTGCCTCTGCCTTCCAGGGACGCCTTCTGGCCGCCTGGCCGCTCAGGCAGGCGGGGAGCGCCCCATCAGACGCTGGCTGTGGTGGGAGGGGCCTGAGGAGGTGGGGCTTGCAGCTGTGCCGGGCGGGGGCGGAGAGAGCCGCGAACGCCGCGAGCGACAAGAGGAGAAGGAGGAGCGGGAGGCAAAACGCCTGGAGCACCCGGTCTTCCCTAGAGGTCTCCCATCCAAGTTCTAACCAGGCCCGACCCTGCTTAGCTTCCGCGATCGCGGCGAGATCGGGCCCTTCTAGGCTGCTTCGGCAGTGGATGCCGGCAGGGTCGCGGGCTGCCTCTTGAGGCGCAGCTTCGCAGGCGCTTGGGCCTTACCGTCAGCCCAGCGGCCCGCCCGTCCCGGCAGGGCCCCGCCGCCCGCCTAGGCAGGGGAACGGAGGTCTCGGGCACCTGGGGGTGGCGGAGGTTCTGGCGACCACCCAGCCCAGGGCGGGCGGGAGCCAGCAAACTTTTCGGCGCTTGGCGCCCCGCCCCAGATCCCGCAGGCCGCTCACGGGGAAGTGGCCCAGGAGGCTTCCGGGCCCGGGGACCGCGGGCCCTTGGGCATCCCACCTGCCCGCCCACGCTGCGCTAGGCGCAGCTCAGACGCAGACCGGGCCGGCCCTCCTGCCCGACAGAAGCTGGCCCGAAGCCACTGGGAGCCACCATTGAGTTGGCACGGCCCCTAAGACCCAGCCACGCCACCCTCGCCCCCACGCCACCGTCCGAGCTCAGGACCCCGCCCCAGGTGGCCGGCAGGCCCGGGGAAGCGGCCCGGGCCCTCGATCCCGCTCCCGCCCCGGGCCATGGCGAAACGGCGGAGGGGCGGCTTTTTCCGTATGGAGCTGTGGAGAGCCAGCCCGGCAGACAGGTGGCGGCGCCGGGGCTGGGCTGCAGTGGGGGGCGGCCAGGTGCAGGTCGAGGGGCTCGCGGGCCGCACGGACGGCCCCCGGGTCCGCGGCCACGTCT
This sequence comes from Grampus griseus, assembly GCF_964374135.1. Classification (NCBI taxonomy): domain Eukaryota; kingdom Metazoa; phylum Chordata; class Mammalia; order Artiodactyla; family Delphinidae; genus Grampus; species Grampus griseus. The sequence continues at coordinate 22,840 of NW_028132918.1, read as the reverse complement.
GGTTCCCGTCAGGCCACGCCCGGAGCGTCTGGTGTGCCTCTGCCTTCCAGGGACGCCTTCTGGCCGCCTGGCCGCTCAGGCAGGCGGGGAGCGCCCCATCAGACGCTGGCTGTGGTGGGAGGGGCCTGAGGAGGTGGGGCTTGCAGCTGTGCCGGGCGGGGGCGGAGAGAGCCGCGAACGCCGCGAGCGACAAGAGGAGAAGTAGGAGCGGGAGGCAAAACGCCTGGAGCACCCGGTCTTCCCTAGAGGTCTCCCATCCAAGTTCTAACCAGGCCCGACCCTGCTTAGCTTCCGCGATCGCGGCGAGATCGGGCCCTTCTAGGCTGCTTCGGCAGTGGATGCCGGCGGGGTCGCGGGCTGCCTCTTGAGGCGCAGCTTCGCAGGCGCTTGGGCCTTACCGTCAGCCCAGCGGCCCGCCCGTCCCGGCAGGGCCCCGCCGCCCGCCTAGGCAGGGGAACGGAGGTCTCGGGCACCTGGGGGTGGCGGAGGTGCTGGCGACCACCCAGCCCAGGGCGGGCGGGAGCCAGCAAACTTTTCGGCGCTTGGCGCCCCGCCCCAGATCCCGCAGGCCGCTCACGGGGAAGTGGCCCAGGAGGCTTCCGGGCCCGGGGACCGCGGGCCCTTGGGCATCCCACCTGCCCGCCCACGCTGCGCTAGGCGCAGCTCAGACGCAGACCGGGCCGGCCCTCCTGCCCGACAGAAGCTGGCCCGAAGCCACTGGGAGCCACCATTGAGTTGGCACGGCCCCTAAGACCCAGCCACGGCACCCTCGCCCCCACGCCACCGTCCGAGCTCAGGACCCCGCCCCAGGTGGCCGGCAGGCCCGGGGAAGCGGCCCGGGCCCTCGATCCCGCTCCCGCCCCGGGCCATGGCGAAACGGCGGAGGGGCGGCTTTTTCCGTATGGAGCTGTGGAGAGCCAGCCCGGCAGACAGGTGGCGGCGCCGGGGCTGGGCTGCAGTGGGGGGCGGCCAGGTGCAGGTCGAGGGGCTCGCGGGCCGCACGGACGGCCCCCGGGTCCGCGGCCACGTCTGGTTCCCGTCAGGCCACGCCCGGAGCGTCTGGTGTGCCTCTGCCTTCCAGGGACGCCTTCTGGCCGCCTGGCCGCTCAGGCAGGCGGGGAGCGCCCCATCAGACGCTGGCTGTGGTGGGAGGGGCCTGAGGAGGTGGGGCTTGCAGCTGTGCCGGGCGGGGGCGGAGAGAGCCGCGAACGCCGCGAGCGACAAGAGGAGAAGGAGGAGCGGGAGGCAAAACGCCTGGAGCACCCGGTCTTCCCTAGAGGTCTCCCATCCAAGTTCTAACCAGGCCCGACCCTGCTTAGCTTCCGCGATCGCGGCGAGATCGGGCCCTTCTAGGCTGCTTCGGCAGTGGATGCCGGCGGGGTCGCGGGCTGCCTCTTGAGGCGCAGCTTCGCAGGCGCTTGGGCCTTACCGTCAGCCCAGCGGCCCGCCCGTCCCGGCAGGGCCCCGCCGCCCGCCTAGGCAGGGGAATGGAGGTCTCGGGCACCTGGGGATGGCGGAGGTGCTGGCGACCACCCAGCCCAGGGCGGGCGGGAGCCAGCAAACTTTTCGGCGCTTGGCGCCCCGCCCCAGATCCCGCAGGCCGCTCACGGGGAAGTGGCCCAGGAGGCTTCCGGGCCCGGGGACCGCGGGCCCTTGGGCATCCCACCTGCCCGCCCACGCTGCGCTAGGCGCAGCTCAGACGCAGACCGGGCCGGCCCTCCTGCCCGACAGAAGCTGGCCCGAAGCCACTGGGAGCCACCATTGAGTTGGCACGGCCCCTAAGACCCAGCCACGCCACCCTCGCCCCCACGCCACCGTCCGAGCTCAGGACCCCGCCCCAGGTGGCCGGCAGGCCCGGGGAAGCGGCCCGGGCCCTCGATCCCGCTCCCGCCCCGGGCCATGGCGAAACGGCGGAGGGGCGGCTTTTTCCGTATGGAGCTGTGGAGAGCCAGCCCGGCAGACAGGTGGCGGCGCCGGGGCTGGGCTGCAGTGGGGGGCGGCCAGGTGCAGGTCGAGGGGCTCGCGGGCCGCACGGACGGCCCCCGGGTCCGCGGCCACGTCTGGTTCCCGTCAGGCCACGCCCGGAGCGTCTGGTGTGCCTCTGCCTTCCAGGGACGCCTTCTGGCCGCCTGGCCGCTCAGGCAGGCGGGGAGCGCCCCATCAGACGCTGGCTGTGGTGGGAGGGGCCTGAGGAGGTGGGGCTTGCAGCTGTGCCGGGCGGGGGCGGAGAGAGCCGCGAACGCCGCGAGCGACAAGAGGAGAAGGCGGAGCGGGAGGCAAAACGCCTGGAGCACCCGGTCTTCCCTAGAGGTCTCCCATCCAAGTTCTAACCAGGCCCGACCCTTCTTAGCTTCCGCGATCGCGGCGAGATCGGGCCCTTCTAGGCTGCTTCGGCAGTGGATGCCGGCGGGGTCGCGGGCTGCCTCTTGAGGCGCAGCTTCGCAGGCGCTTGGGCCTTACCGTCAGCCCAGCGGCCCGCCCGTCCCGGCAGGGCCCCGCCGCCCGCCTAGGCAGGGGAACGGAGGTCTCGGGCACCTGGGGGTGGCGGAGGTGCTGGCGACCACCCAGCCCAGGGCGGGCGGGAGCCAGCAAACTTTTCGGCGCTTGGCGCCCCGCCCCAGATCCCGCAGGCCGCTCACGGGGAAGTGGCCCAGGAGGCTTCCGGGCCCGGGGACCGCGGGCCCTTGGGCATCCCACCTGCCCGCCCACGCTGCGCTAGGCGCAGCTCAGACGCAGACCGGGCCGGCCCTCCTGCCCGACAGAAGCTGGCCCGAAGCCACTGGGAGCCACCATTGAGTTGGCACGGCCCCTAAGACCCAGCCACGCCACCCTCGCCCCCACGCCACCGTCCGAGCTCAGGACCCCGCCCCAGGTGGCCAGCAGGCCCGGGGAAGCGGCCCGGGCCCTCGATCCCGCTCCCGCCCCGGGCCATGGCGAAACGGCGGAGGGGCGGCTTTTTCCGTATGGAGCTGTGGAGAGCCAGCCCGGCAGACAGGTGGCGGCGCCGGGGCTGGGCTGCAGTGGGGGGCGGCCAGGTGCAGGTCGAGGGGCTCGCGGGCCGCACGGACGGCCCCCGGGTCCGCGGCCACGTCTGGTTCCCGTCAGGCCACGCCCGGAGCGTCTGGTGTGCCTCTGCCTTCCAGGGACGCCTTCTGGCCGCCTGGCCGCTCAGGCAGGCGGGGAGCGCCCCATCAGACGCTGGCTGTGGTGGGAGGGGCCTGAGGAGGTGGGGCTTGCAGCTGTGCCGGGCGGGGGCGGAGAGAGCCGCGAACGCCGCGAGCGACAAGAGGAGAAGGCGGAGCGGGAGGCAAAACGCCTGGAGCACCCGGTCTTCCCTAGAGGTCTCCCATCCAAGTTCTAACCAGGCCCGACCCTGCTTAGCTTCCGCGATCGCGGCGAGATCGGGCCCTTCTAGGCTGCTTCGGCAGTGGATGCCGGCGGGGTCGCGGGCTGCCTCTTGAGGCGCAGCTTCGCAGGCGCTTGGGCCTTACCGTCAGCCCAGCGGCCCGCCCGTCCCGGCAGGGCCCCGCCGCCCGCCTAGGCAGGGGAACGGAGGTCTCGGGCACCTGGGGGTGGCGGAGGTGCTGGCGACCACCCAGCCCAGGGCGGGCGGGAGCCAGCAAACTTTTCGGCGCTTGGCGCCCCGCCCCAGATCCCGCAGGCCGCTCACGGGGAAGTGGCCCAGGAGGCTTCCGGGCCCGGGGACCGCGGGCCCTTGGGCATCCCACCTGCCCGCCCACGCTGCGCTAGGCGCAGCTCAGACGCAGACCGGGCCGGCCCTCCTGCCCGACAGAAGCTGGCCCGAAGCCACTGGGAGCCACCATTGAGTTGGCACGGCCCCTAAGACCCAGCCACGCCACCCTCGCCCCCACGCCACCGTCCGAGCTCAGGACCCCGCCCCAGGTGGCCGGCAGGCCCGGGGAAGCGGCCCGGGCCCTCGATCCCGCTCCCGCCCCGGGCCATGGCGAAACGGCGGAGGGGCGGCTTTTTCCGTATGGAGCTGTGGAGAGCCAGCCCGGCAGACAGGTGGCGGCGCCGGGGCTGGGCTGCAGTGGGGGGCGGCCAGGTGCAGGTCGAGGGGCTCGCGGGCCGCACGGACGGCCCCCGGGTCCGCGGCCACGTCTGGTTCCCGTCAGGCCACGCCCGGAGCGTCTGGTGTGCCTCTGCCTTCCAGGGACGCCTTCTGGCCGCCTGGCCGCTCAGGCAGGCGGGGAGCGCCCCATCAGACGCTGGCTGTGGTGGGAGGGGCCTGAGGAGGTGGGGCTTGCAGCTGTGCCGGGCGGGGGCGGAGAGAGCCGCGAACGCCGCGAGCGACAAGAGGAGAAGTAGGAGCGGGAGGCAAAACGCCTGGAGCACCCGGTCTTCCCTAGAGGGCTCCCATCCAAGTTCTAACCAGGCCCGACCCTGCTTAGCTTCCGCGATCGCGGCGAGATCGGGCCCTTCTAGGCTGCTTCGGCAGTGGATGCCGGCGGGGTCGCGGGCTGCCTCTTGAGGCGCAGCTTCGCAGGCGCTTGGGCCTTACCGTCAGCCCAGCGGCCCGCCCGTCCCGGCAGGGCCCCGCCGCCCGCCTAGGCAGGGGAACGGAGGTCTCGGGCACCTGGGGGTGGCGGAGGTGCTGGCGACCACCCAGCCCAGGGCGGGCGGGAGCCAGCAAACTTTTCGGCGCTTGGCGCCCCGCCCCAGATCCCGCAGGCCGCTCACGGGGAAGTGGCCCAGGAGGCTTCCGGGCCCGGGGACCGCGGGCCCTTGGGCATCCCACCTGCCCGCCCACGCTGCGCTAGGCGCAGCTCAGACGCAGACCGGGCCGGCCCTCCTGCCCGACAGAAGCTGGCCCGAAGCCACTGGGAGCCACCATTGAGTTGGCACGGCCCCTAAGACCCAGCCACGCCACCCTCGCCCCCACGCCACCGTCCGAGCTCAGGACCCCGCCCCAGGTGGCCGGCAGGCCCGGGGAAGCGGCCCGGGCCCTCGATCCCGCTCCCGCCCCGGGCCATGGCGAAACGGCGGAGGGGCGGCTTTTTCCGTATGGAGCTGTGGAGAGCCAGCCCGGCAGACAGGTGGCGGCGCCGGGGCTGGGCTGCAGTGGGGGGCGGCCAGGTGCAGGTCGAGGGGCTCGCGGGCCGCACGGACGGCCCCCGGGTCCGCGGCCACGTCTGGTTCCCGTCAGGCCACGCCCGGAGCGTCTGGTGTGCCTCTGCCTTCCAGGGACGCCTTCTGGCCGCCTGGCCGCTCAGGCAGGCGGGGAGCGCCCCATCAGACGCTGGCTGTGGTGGGAGGGGCCTGAGGAGGTGGGGCTTGCAGCTGTGCCGGGCGGGGGCGGAGAGAGCCGCGAACGCCGCGAGCGACAAGAGGAGAAGGAGGAGCGGGAGGCAAAACGCCTGGAGCACCCGGTCTTCCCTAGAGGGCTCCCATCCAAGTTCTAACCAGGCCCGACCCTGCTTAGCTTCCGCGATCGCGGCGAGATCGGGCCCTTCTAGGCTGCTTCGGCAGTGGATGCCGGCGGGGTCGCGGGCTGCCTCTTGAGGCGCAGCTTCGCAGGCGCTTGGGCCTTACCGTCAGCCCAGCGGCCCGCCCGTCCCGGCAGGGCCCCGCCGCCCGCCTAGGCAGGGGAACGGAGGTCTCGGGCACCTGGGGGTGGCGGAGGTGCTGGCGACCACCCAGCCCAGGGCGGGCGGGAGCCAGCAAACTTTTCGGCGCTTGGCGCCCCGCCCCAGATCCCGCAGGCCGCTCACGGGGAAGTGGCCCAGGAGGCTTCCGGGCCCGGGGACCGCGGGCCCTTGGGCATCCCATCTGCCCGCCCACGCTGCGCTAGGCGCAGCTCAGACGCAGACCGGGCCGGCCCTCCTGCCCGACAGAAGCTGGCCCGAAGCCACTGGGAGCCACCATTGAGTTGGCACGGCCCCTAAGACCCAGCCACGCCACCCTCGCCCCCACGCCACCGTCCGAGCTCAGGACCCCGCCCCAGGTGGCCGGCAGGCCCGGGGAAGCGGCCCGGGCCCTCGATCCCGCTCCCGCCCCGGGCCATGGCGAAACGGCGGAGGGGCGGCTTTTTCCGTATGGAGCTGTGGAGAGCCAGCCCGGCAGACAGGTGGCGGCGCCGGGGCTGGGCTGCAGTGGGGGGCGGCCAGGTGCAGGTCGAGGGGCTCGCGGGCCGCACGGACGGCCCCCGGGTCCGCGGCCACGTCTGGTTCCCGTCAGGCCACGCCCGGAGCGTCTGGTGTGCCTCTGCCTTCCAGGGACGCCTTCTGGCCGCCTGGCCGCTCAGGCAGGCGGGGAGCGCCCCATCAGACGCTGGCTGTGGTGGGAGGGGCCTGAGGAGGTGGGGCTTGCAGCTGTGCCGGGCGGGGGCGGAGAGAGCCGCGAACGCCGCGAGCGACAAGAGGAGAAGGAGGAGCGGGAGGCAAAACGCCTGGAGCACCCGGTCTTCCCTAGAGGTCTCCCATCCAAGTTCTAACCAGGCCCGACCCTGCTTAGCTTCCGCGATCGCGGCGAGATCGGGCCCTTCTAGGCTGCTTCGGCAGTGGATGCCGGCGGGGTCGCGGGCTGCCTCTTGAGGCGCAGCTTCGCAGGCGCTTGGGCCTTACCGTCAGCCCAGCGGCCCGCCCGTCCCGGCAGGGCCCCGCCGCCCACCTAGGCAGGGGAACGGAGGTCTCGGGCACCTGGGGGTGGCGGAGGTGCTGGCGACCACCCAGCCCAGGGCGGGCGGGAGCCAGCAAACTTTTCGGCGCTTGGCGCCCCGCCCCAGATCCCGCAGGCCGCTCACGGGGAAGTGGCCCAGGAGGCTTCCGGGCCCGGGGACCGCGGGCCCTTGGGCATCCCACCTGCCCGCCCACGCTGCGCTAGGCGCAGCTCAGACGCAGACCGGGCCGGCCCTCCTGCCCGACAGAAGCTGGCCCGAAGCCACTGGGAGCCACCATTGAGTTGGCACGGCCCCTAAGACCCAGCCACGCCACCCTCGCCCCCACGCCACCGTCCGAGCTCAGGACCCCGCCCCAGGTGGCCGGCAGGCCCGGGGAAGCGGCCCGGGCCCTCGATCCCACTCCCGCCCCGGGCCATGGCGAAACGGCGGAGGGGCGGCTTTTTCCGTATGGAGCTGTGGAGAGCCAGCCCGGCAGACAGGTGGCGGCGCCGGGGCTGGGCTGCAGTGGGGGGCGGCCAGGTGCAGGTCGAGGGGCTCGCGGGCCGCACGGACGGCCCCCGGGTCCGCGGCCACGTCTGGTTCCCGTCAGGCCACGCCCGGAGCGTCTGGTGTGCCTCTGCCTTCCAGGGACGCCTTCTGGCCGCCTGGCCGCTCAGGCAGGCGGGGAGCGCCCCATCAGACGCTGGCTGTGGTGGGAGGGGCCTGAGGAGGTGGGGCTTGCAGCTGTGCCGGGCGGGGGCGGAGAGAGCCGCGAACGCCGCGAGCGACAAGAGGAGAAGGCGGAGCGGGAGGCAAAACGCCTGGAGCACCCGGTCTTCCCTAGAGGTCTCCCATCCAAGTTCTAACCAGGCCCGACCCTGCTTAGCTTCCGCGATCGCGGCGAGATCGGGCCCTTCTAGGCTGCTTCGGCAGTGGATGCCGGCGGGGTCGCGGGCTGCCTCTTGAGGCGCAGCTTCGCAGGCGCTTGGGCCTTACCGTCAGCCCAGCGGCCCGCCCGTCCCGGCAGGGCCCCGCCGCCCGCCTAGGCAGGGGAACGGAGGTCTCGGGCACCTGGGGGTGGCGGAGGTGCTGGCGACCACCCAGCCCAGGGCGGGCGGGAGCCAGCAAACTTTTCGGCGCTTGGCGCCCCGCCCCAGATCCCGCAGGCCGCTCACGGGGAAGTGGCCCAGGAGGCTTCCGGGCCCGGGGACCGCGGGCCCTTGGGCATCCCACCTGCCCGCCCACGCTGCGCTAGGCGCAGCTCAGACGCAGACCGGGCCGGCCCTCCTGCCCGACAGAAGCTGGCCCGAAGCCACTGGGAGCCACCATTGAGTTGGCACGGCCCCTAAGACCCAGCCACGCCACCCTCGCCCCCACGCCACCGTCCGAGCTCAGGACCCCGCCCCAGGTGGCCGGCAGGCCCGGGGAAGCGGCCCGGGCCCTCGATCCCGCTCCCGCCCCGGGCCATGGCGAAACGGCGGAGGGGCGGCTTTTTCCGTATGGAGCTGTGGAGAGCCAGCCCGGCAGACAGGTGGCGGCGCCGGGGCTGGGCTGCAGTGGGGGGCGGCCAGGTGCAGGTCGAGGGGCTCGCGGGCCGCACGGACGGCCCCCGGGTCCGCGGCCACGTCTGGTTCCCGTCAGGCCACGCCCGGAGCGTCTGGTGTGCCTCTGCCTTCCAGGGACGCCTTCTGGCCGCCTGGCCGCTCAGGCAGGCGGGGAGCGCCCCATCAGACGCTGGCTGTGGTGGGAGGGGCCTGAGGAGGTGGGGCTTGCAGCTGTGCCGGGCGGGGGCGGAGAGAGCCGCGAACGCCGCGAGCGACAAGAGGAGAAGGAGGAGCGGGAGGCAAAACGCCTGGAGCACCCGGTCTTCCCTAGAGGTCTCCCATCCAAGTTCTAACCAGGCCCGACCCTGCTTAGCTTCCGCGATCGCGGCGAGATCGGGCCCTTCTAGGCTGCTTCGGCAGTGGATGCCGGCGGGGTCGCGGGCTGCCTCTTGAGGCGCAGCTTCGCAGGCGCTTGGGCCTTACCGTCAGCCCAGCGGCCCGCCCGTCCCGGCAGGGCCCCGCCGCCCGCCTAGGCAGGGGAACGGAGGTCTCGGGCACCTGGGGGTGGCGGAGGTGCTGGCGACCACCCAGCCCAGGGCGGGCGGGAGCCAGCAAACTTTTCGGCGCTTGGCGCCCCGCCCCAGATCCCGCAGGCCGCTCACGGGGAAGTGGCCCAGGAGGCTTCCGGGCCCGGGGACCGCGGGCCCTTGGGCATCCCACCTGCCCGCCCACGCTGCGCTAGGCGCAGCTCAGACGCAGACCGGGCCGGCCCTCCTGCCCGACAGAAGCTGGCCCGAAGCCACTGGGAGCCACCATTGAGTTGGCACGGCCCCTAAGACCCAGCCACGCCACCCTCGCCCCCACGCCACCGTCCGAGCTCAGGACCCCGCCCCAGGTGGCCGGCAGGCCCGGGGAAGCGGCCCGGGCCCTCGATCCCGCTCCCGCCCCGGGCCATGGCGAAACGGCGGAGGGGCGGCTTTTTCCGTATGGAGCTGTGGAGAGCCAGCCCGGCACACAAATTGTGGTTGGATGGATGCTGGATGGTGGATGGTGGACTGTGGATGAATCGATGGTGGATGGTGAATGGTGGATGGTGAATGCATTGATGGTGGATGGTGTATGGTGGATGGTCGATGGTGGATGGAGGATGGATGGATGGTGTATGGTGGATGGTGCATGGTGGATGGATGGATGGAGGATGGATGGATGGTGGATGGTGTATGCTGGATGGTGGTTGGTGGATAGAGGATGGTGGATGGTGGATGGAGGATGGTGGATGGTTGATGGACGATGGTGGATTGTGGATGGAGGATGGAGGATGGTGGATGGTGGATGGTGGATGGTGGATGGTGGATGGATTGTTCATGGTGGATGTTGGATGGATTGTGGATGGAGGATGGTGGATGGTGGATGGACGACGGTGGATGGTGGATGGAGGATTGTCGATGGTGGATGGAGGATGGAGGATGGTGGATGGATTGTGGATGGTGAATTGTGGATGGATTGTGGATGGTGGATGATGGATGGTGGATGGTGGATGGTGGATGCTGGATGACGGATATGGAATGTTGGTTGGTGGACAGTGGATGCTGGATGGTGGATGGTGTATGGTGGATGGTGGATGGATGGATGGAGGATGGTGGATTGTTGATGGTTGATGGATGGATAGTGGATGAATTGTGGCTGGTTGAAGGTGGATGTTTGGTGGTGGATGGTGAATGAATTGTGGATGGCGGATGATGGATGGTTGATGGTGGATGGTGGATGATGGATGACAGATGGTGGATGGTGGATGATGGATGGTGGATGGTGGATGGACGGATGGTGGATGGTGGATGGATGGATGGAGGATGGTGGATGGTGGATGGTGGATGGCGGATGGTGGATGGATGGATTGTGGATGGTGGATGGTGGATGGTGGATGATTGTGGATGGTGGATGGTGGATGGTGGATTGTGGATGGTGGATGGATTGTGAATGGTGGATGATGGATGGTGGATGGTGGATTGATTGTGGATGGTGGATGGTGGATGGTGGATGGTGGATGGATGGATGGTGGATGGTGGATGGATTGTGGATGGTGGATGGTGGATGGATTTTGGATGGTGGATGGTGGATGGTGGATGAATTGTGGATTGTTGATAGTGGATGGTGGATGGTAGATGGATTTTGGATGGTGGATGGTGGATGGTGGATGGTGGACGGTGGATGGATTGTGGATGGTGGATGATGGAGGTTGGATGGTGGATGGTGGATGATGGATGACGGATGGTGGATGGTGGATGATGGATGGTGGATGGTGAATGGTGAATGGTGGATGGAGGATGCTGGATGGTGGATGGTGGATGGTGGATGGAGGGTTGTGGATGGTGGATGGAGGATGGTGGATGGTGGATGGTAGATGGATGGATGGTGAATTGTGGATGGTGGATGGTGCATGGAAGAATGGACGATGGTGGATGTTGGATGGTGGTTGGTGGATAGTGGATGCTGGATGGATGGATGGAGGATGTTGGATGGTGGATGGTGGATGGTGGATTGTGAATGGTGGATGATTGAAGGAGGATGATGTGTGGTGGATTGTGGATGGTGGATGGTGGATGGATGGATGGTGGATGGTGGATGGTGGATGGTGGATGAATGGATGATGGATCGTGGATGGTGGATGATTGATAACTGATGACGGATGGTGGATGGTGGATGGTGGATGGTGGATGGTGGATTGTGGATGGTGGATGGTTGGATGGTGGATGGATGGATGGTGGATGGTGGATGGTGGATGGTGGATGAATGGATGGTGGATCGTGGATGGTGGATGGTGGATGGTGGATGGTGGATGGTGGATGGTGGATGGAATATGGTGGATGGTGGATGGTGGATAGATGGATGGTGAATGGTGGATGGCGGATGCTGGATGGATGGATGGTGGATGGTGGATGGTGGATGGTGGATGGTTGATGGTGGATGGATGGATGGAGGATGGTGGATGGTGGATGGTGGATGGTGGATGGTGAATGGATGTAAGGTGGATGATGGATTGTGGATGGTGGATGGATGGATGGTAGATGGTGGATGGGGGATTGATGGATGGAGGATGTTGTATGGTGGATGTTGGATGGTGGATGGTGGATGGTGAATGAATGGATGGTGGATGGTGGAAGGTGGAAGGTTGATGGTTGATTGATGGATGGTGGATAGTGAATGGTGGATGGTGGATGGATTGTGGATGGTGGATGGTGGATGCATTTGAATGGTGGATGGTGGATGGAATGTGGATGATGGATGGTGGATGGTGGATGTTGGATGGTGGATGGATGTATGGTGGATGCTGGATGGTGGATGATGGATTAGGATGGTGGATGGTGGATGGATGGATGGTGGATGGTGGATGTTGGATAGTGGATGGACTGTGGATGGTGTATGGTGGATGGTGGTTGGTAGATGGATTGTGGATGGTGGATGGTGGATGTTGTATGGATTGTGTATGTTGGATGGTGGATGGTGGATGGTGGATGGATCATGGTTGGTGGATGGTGGATGGATGGATGGTGGATGGATTGTGGATGGTGGATGGTGGATGGATTGTGAATGATGGATGGTGGATGGTGGATGGATTGTGGAATGTGTATGGTGGATGGTGAATTGTGGATGGTGGATGGATTGTGGACGGTGGATGGATGGATGGTGGATGGAGGATGGTGGATGGTGGATGGAGGATGGATGGATGTTGGATGGTGGATGTTGGATAGTGGATGGTGAATGGAGGATGGTGGATGGTGGATGATGAATGGTGGATGGATGGTGAATGGTGGATGGTGGATGGTGGATGGATGGATGGTGGATGGTGGATGGTGGATGGTGGTTGGTTGATGGTACATGGATGGACGGTGGATGGATGGATGGTGGATGGATGGATGTTGGTTGGATGGATGGTGGATGGTGAATGGTGGTTGGATGGATGGCGGATACTGGATGGTGGATGGTGGATGGAGGATTTTGGATGGTGGATGGAGGATGGTGGATGGTGGATGTTGGATGGATGGATGGTGAATGGTGGATGGTGGATGGTGGATGGATGGTTGGTGGTTGGTGGATGGTGGATGGATTGATGGTGGATGGTGGATGGTGTATGGGGTATGGATTGTGGATGGTGGATGGTGGATGGTGGATGGTGGATGGATTGTGGATGGTGGATGGTGGATGGTGGACGGATTTTGGATGGTGGATGGTTGATGGTAGATGGTGGATGGTGGATGGATTGTGGACGGTGGATGATGGAAGGTGGATGTTGGATGGTGGATGATGGATGATGGATGGTGGATGTTGGATGATGGATGGTGGATGGTGGACGGTGGATGGTGGATGGAGGATGGTGGATGGTTCATGGAGGATGGTGGAAAGTGTATGGTGGATGGATGGATGGTGAATGGTGGATGGTGGATGGTGGATTGTTGGATGGAAGATGGTGGATGGTGGATGGTGGATGGATGGAGGATGGTGGATGGTGGATGGTGGATGGTGGATGGTGGATGGTGGATTGTGTATGGAGTTTGCTGGATGGTGGATGGATGGATGGAGAATGGTGGATGGTGGATGTTGGATGGATTGATGGTGGATGGTGGATGGTGGATGATGGATGAGGATGGTTGATGATGAATGGATGGATGGGAGATGGTGTATGGATTTTGGATGGTGGATGGTGGACGGATTGTGGATTGTGGATGGTGGATGGTGGATGGTGGATGGATTGTGGATGGTGGATGGTGGATGGTGGACGGTGGATGGATTGTGGATGGTGGATGATGGATGGTGGATGGTGGATGGTTGGATGGTGGATGGATGGATGGTGGATAGTGGATGGTGGATGGTGGATGAATTGATGGTGGATGGTGGATGGTGGATGATGGATGTGTATGTTGGATGGTGGATGGTGGATGGTGGATGGTGGATGAATCGATGGTGGATCGTGGATGGTGGATGGTGGATGGATGGATGGTGGATGATGGATGGTGGATGGTGGATTTTGGATAGAAGATGGATGGATGGTGGATGCTGTATGGTGGATTGTGGATGTATGGATGGTGGATGGTGATGGTGGATGGATGGTGTTGGATGGTGGATGGTGGATGATGGATGAGGATGGAGGATGGTGGATGGTGGATGGTGGATGGTGGATGAATGGATGGTGGATCGTGGATGGTGGATGGTGGATGGATGGATGGTGGATGATGGATGGTGGATGGTGGATTGTGGATGGATGGATGGTGTATGGTGGATGCTGGATGGTAGATGGATGGATGGTGGATGATGGATGGTGGATGGTGGATGGATGGATGGTGGAGGATGGATGGTGGATGGTGGATGGATTGTGGATGGTGGATGGTGGATGGATAGTGGATGGTGGATGATGGATGGTGGATGGATTGTGGATGGTGGATTGTAGATGGTGGATGGTGGATGGAGTATGGATTGTGGATGGTGGATGATGGATGGCGGATGGTGGATGATGGATAATTGATGACGGATGGTGGATGGTGAATGGTGGATGGTGGATTGTGGATGGTGGATGGTTGGATGGTGGACGGATGGATGGTGGATGGTGGATGGTGGATGGTGGATGAATGGATGGTGGATTGTGGATGGTGGATGGTGGATGGATTGTGGATTTTGGATGGTGGATGGTGGATGGTGGATGGTGGATGGATGGTTGGTGTATGGTGGATGGTGGATGTTGGATGGATGGATGGTGGATGATGGATGGTGGATGCTGGATTTTGGATGGAGGATGGATGGATGGTGGATGCTGTATGGTGGATGGTGGATGGATGGATGGTGGAAGATGGATGGTGGATGGTGGTTGAATTGTGGATGGTCGATGGTGGATGGATTGTGGATGGTGGATGGTGGATTGTGGATGGTGGATGGTGGATGGAGTATGGATTGTGGATGGTCGATGATGGATGGTGTATGGTGGATGATGGATAATTGATGATGTATGGTGGATGGTGGATGGTGGATTTTCGATGGTCGATGGTTGGATGGTGGATGGATGGATGGTGGATGGTGGATGGTGGATGGTGGATTTTGGATAGAAGATGGATGGATGGTGGATGCTGTATGGTGGATTGTGGATGTATGGATGGTGGATGGTGATGGTGGATGGATGGTGTTGGATGGTGGATGGTGGATGATGGATGAGGATGGAGGATGGTGGATGGTGGATGGAGGATCGTGGATGGTGGATGGAGGATGGTGGATGTTGGATGGAGGATAGTGGATGGTGGATGATGGATGGTGGATGGTGGATGGTTGGATGGTGGATGGATGGATGGTGGATAGTGGATGGTGGATGCTGGATGAATTGATGGTGGATGGTGGATGGTGGATGATGGATGTGTATGTTGGATGGTGGATGGTGGATGGTGGATGGTGGATGGATGGATGGTGTATGGTGGATGGTGGATGGTGGATGGATGGATGGTGGATGATGGATGGTGGATGGTGGATTTTGGATGGAGGATGGATGGATGGTGGATGTTGTATGGTGGATGGTGGATGGATGGATGGTGGAAGATGGATGGTGGATGGTGTATGGATTGTGGATGGTGGATGGTGGATGGATTGTGGATGGTGTTGGTGGATGGTGGATGGATATAAGATGGTGGATTATGGATGGTGGATGATGGATGGTGTATGGTGGATGATGGATAATTGATGATGGATGGTGGATGGTGGATGGTGGATGGTGGATTGTGGATTGTGGATGGTTGATGGTTGGATGGTGGATGGATAGATGGTGGATGATGGATGGTGGATGGTGGATGAGTGGTTGGTGGATCGTGGATGGTGGATGGTGGATGGATGGATGGTGGACGATGGATGGTGGATGGTGGATTGTGGATGGATGGATGGTGTATGGTGGATGGTGGATGGTGGATGCATGGATGGTGGATGATGGATGGTGGATGGTGGATTGTGGATGGAGGATGGATGGATGGTGGATGCTGTATGGTGGATGGTGGATGGATGGATGGTGGAGGATGGATGGTGGATGGTGGATGGATTGTGGATGGTGGATTGTGGATGGATTGTGGATGGTGGAGGTGGATGGATTGTGGATGGAGGATTCTGGATGGTGGATGGTGGATGGAGTATGGATTGTGGATGGTGGATGATGGATGGTGGATGGTGGATGATGGATGATTGATGACGGATGATGGATGGTGGATGGTGGATGGTGGATGGTTGGATGGTGGATGGATGGATGGTGGATGGTGGATGGTGGATGGTGGATGAATGGATGGTGGATTGTGGATGGTGGATGGATTGAGTATGTTGGATGGTGTATGGTGGATGGTGGATGGATCATGGATGGTGGATGGTGGATGGATGGATGGTGGATGGATTGTGGATGGTGGATGGTGGATGGATTGTGAATGATGGATTGTGGATGGTGGATGGATTGTGGAATGTGGATGGTGGATGGTGAATTGTGGATGGTGGATATATTGTGGACGGTGGATGGATGGACGGTGGATGGAGGATGGTGGATGGTGGATGGAGGATTGATGGATGTTGGATGGTGGATGTTGGATGGTGGATGGTGGATGGAGGATGGTGGATGGTGGATGATGAATGGTGGATGGATGGTGAATGGTGGATGGTGGATGGTGGATGGATGGATGGTGGATGGTGGATGGTGGATGGTGGTTGGTGGATGGTACATGGATGGACGGTGGATGGATGGATGGTGGATGGATGGATGTTGGTGGGATGGATGGTGGATGGTGAATGGTGGTTGGATGGATGGTGGATACTGGATGGTGGATGGTGCATGGAGGATGTTGGATGGTGGATGGAGGATGGTGGATGGTGGATGTTGTTTGGATGGATGGTGAATGGTGGATGGTGGATTGTGAATGGATGGATGGTGGTTGGTGGATGGTGGATGGATGGATGGTGGATGGTGGATGGTGGATGGTGTATGGATTGTGGATCGTGGATGGTGGATGGTGGATGGTGGATGGATTGTGGATGGTGGATGGTGGATGGTGGACGGATTTTGGATGGTGGATGGTTGATGGTAGATGGTGGATGGTGGATGGATTGTGGATGGTGGATGATGGAAGGTGGATGTTGGATGGTGGATGATGGATGACGGATGGTGGATGTTGGATGATGGATGGTGGATGGTGGACGGTGGATGGTGGATGGAGGATGGTGGATGGTGGATGGTGGATGGTGGATGGTAGATGGTGGATGTAGGATTGTGGATGGTTGATGGAGGATGGTGGAAAGTGTATGGTGGATGGATGGATGGTGAATGGTGGATGGTGGATGGTGGATTGTTGGATGGAAGATGGTGGATGGTGGATGGTGGATGGATGGATGGAGGATGGTGGATGGTGGATGTTGGATGGTGGATGGTGGATGGTGGATTGTGGATGGAGTTTGCTGGATGGTGGATGGATGGATGGAGGATGGTGGATGGTGGCTGTTGGATGGATTGATTGTGGATGGTGGATGGTGGATGATGGATGAGGATGGTTGATGATGAATGGATGGATGGGAGATGGTGTATGGATTGTGGATGGTGGATGGTGGACGGATTGTGGATTGTGGATGGTGGATGGTGGATGGTGGATGGATTGTGGATGGTGGATGGTGGATGGTGGACGGTGGATGGATTGTGGATGGTGGATGGTGGATGGTGGACGGTGGATGGTGAATGGATTGTGGATTGTGGATGGTTGATGGTGGATGGTGGATGGTGGATTGTGGATGGAGGATGGATGGATGGTGGATGCTGTATGGTGGATGGTGGATGGATGGATGGTGGATGGTGGATGGTGGATGATGGATGTGTATGTTGGATGGTGGATGGTGGATGGTGGATGGTGGATGAATGGATGGTGTATGGTGGATGGTGGATGGTGGATGGATGGATGGTGGATGATGGATGGTGGATGGTGGATTTTGGATGGAGGATGGATGGATGGTGGATGCTGTATGGTGGATGGTGGATGGATGGATGGTGGAAGATGGATGGTGGATGGTGGAAGGATTGTGGATGGTGGATGGTGGATTGATTGTGGATGGTGGATGGTGGATGGTGGATGGATTGTGGATGGTGGATTGTGGATGGTGGATGGTGGATGGAGTATGGATTGTGGATGGTGGATGATGGATGGTGTATGGTGGATGATGGATAATTGATGATGGATGGTGGATGGTGGATGGTGGATGGTGGATGGTGGATTGTGGATGGTGGATGGTTGGATGGTGGATGGATAGATGGTGGATGGTGGATGGTGGATGGTGGATGAATGGATGGTGGATCGTGGATGGTGGATGGTGGATGGATGGATGGTGGATGATGGATTGTGGATGTTGGATTGTGGATGGATGGATGGTGTATGGTGGATGGTGGATGCATGGATGGTGGATGATGGATGGTGGACGGTGGATTTTGGATGGAGGATGGATGGATTGTGGATGCTGTATGGTGGATGGTGGATGGATGGATGGTGGAGGATGGATGGTGGATGGTGGATGGATTGTGGATGGTGGATGGTGGATGGATTGTGGATGGTGGATGGTGGATGGATTGTGGATGGTGGATTGTGGATGGTGGATGGTGGATGGAGTATGGATTGTGGATGGTGGATGATGGATGGTGGATGGTGGATGATGGATAATTGATGATGTATGGTTGATGGTGGATGGTGGATGGTGGATTGTGGATGGTGGATTGTGGATGGTGGATGGTTGGATGTTGGATGGATGGATGGTGGATGGTGGATGGTGGATGGTGGATGAATGGATGGTGGATCGTTGATGGTGGATGGTGTATGGATGGATGGTGGATGATGGATGGTGGATGGTGGATTGTGGATGGAGGAATGATGGATGGTGGATGGTGTATGGTGGATGGTGGATGGATGGATGGTGGATGATGGATTGTGGATGGTGGATGGATTGTGGATGGTGGATGGTGGATGGATTGTGGATGTTGGATGTTGGATGGTGGATGGTGGATGGTGGATGGATGGATGGTGTATGGTGGATGGTGGATGGTGGATGGATGGATGGTGGATGATGGATTGTGGATGGTGGATTTTGGATGGAGGATGAATTGATGGTGGATGCTGTATGGTGGATGATGGATCGTGGATGGTGGATGATTGATAATTGATGACGGATTGTGGATGGTGGATGGTGGATGGTGGATGGTGGATTGTGGATGGTGGATGGTTGGATGGTGGATGGATGGATGGTGGATGGTGGATGGTGGATGGTGGATGAATGGATGGTGGATCGTGGATGGTGGATGGTGGATGGTGGATGGTGGATGGTGGATGGAATATGGTGGATGGTGGATGGTGGATAGATGGATGGTGAATGGTGGATGGCGGATGCTGGATGGATGGATGGTGGATGGTGGATGGTGGATGGTGGATGGTTGATGGTGGATGGATGGATGGAGGATGGTGGATGGTGGATGGTGGATGGTGGATGGATGTAAGGTGGATGATGGATTGTGGATGGTGGATGGATGGATGGTAGATGGTGGATGGGGGATTGATGGATGGAGGATGTTGTATGGTGGATGTTGGATGGTGGATGGTGGATGGTGAATGAATGGATGGTGGATGGTGGAAGGTGGAAGGTTGATGGTTGATTGATGGATGGTGGATAGTGAATGGTGGATGGTGGATGGATTGTGGATGGTGGATGGTGGATGCATTTGAATGGTGGATGGTGGATGGAATGTGGATGATGGATGGTGGATGGTGGATGTTGGATGGTGGATGGATGTATGGTGGATGCTGGATGGTGGATGATGGATTAGGATGGTGGATGGTGGATGGATGGATGGTGGATGGTGGATGGTGGATGTTGGATAGTGGATGGACTGTGGATGGTGTATGGTGGATGGTGGTTGGTAGATGGATTGTGGATGGTGGATGGTGGATGTTGTATGGATTGTGTATGTTGGATGGTGGATGGTGGATGGTGGATGGATCATGGTTGGTGGATGGTGGATGGATGGATGGTGGATGGATTGTGGATGGTGGATGGTGGATGGATTGTGAATGATGGATGGTGGATGGTGGATGGATTGTGGAATGTGTATGGTGGATGGTGAATTGTGGATGGTGGATGGATTGTGGACGGTGGATGGATGGATGGTGGATGGAGGATGGTGGATGGTGGATGGAGGATGGATGGATGTTGGATGGTGGATGTTGGATGGTTGATGGTGGATGGAGGATGGTGGATGGTGGATGATGAATGGTGGATGGATGGTGAATGGTGGATGGTGGATGGTGGATGCTGGATTTTGGATGGAGGATGGATGGATGGTGGATGCTGTATGGTGGATGGTGGATGGATGGATGGTGGAAGATGGATGGTGGATGGTGGTTGAATTGTGGATGGTCGATGGTGGATGGATTGTGGATGGTGGATGGTGGATTGTGGATGGTGGATGGTGGATGGAGTATGGATTGTGGATGGTCGATGATGGATGGTGTATGGTGGATGATGGATAATTGATGATGTATGGTGGATGGTGGATGGTGGATTTTCGATGGTCGATGGTTGGATGGTGGATGGATGGATGGTGGATGGTGGATGGTGGATGGTGGATTTTGGATAGAAGATGGATGGATGGTGGATGCTGTATGGTGGATTGTGGATGTATGGATGGTGGATGGTGATGGTGGATGGATGGTGTTGGATGGTGGATGGTGGATGATGGATGAGGATGGAGGATGGTGGATGGTGGATGGAGGATCGTGGATGGTGGATGGAGGATGGTGGATGTTGGATGGAGGATAGTGGATGGTGGATGATGGATGGTGGATGGTGGATGGTTGGATGGTGGATGGATGGATGGTGGATAGTGGATGGTGGATGCTGGATGAATTGATGGTGGATGGTGGATGGTGGATGATGGATGTGTATGTTGGATGGTGGATGGTGGATGGTGGATGGTGGATGGATGGATGGTGTATGGTGGATGGTGGATGGTGGATGGATGGATGGTGGATGATGGATGGTGGATGGTGGATTTTGGATGGAGGATGGATGGATGGTGGATGTTGTATGGTGGATGGTGGATGGATGGATGGTGGAAGATGGATGGTGGATGGTGTATGGATTGTGGATGGTGGATGGTGGATGGATTGTGGATGGTGTTGGTGGATGGTGGATGGATATAAGATGGTGGATTATGGATGGTGGATGATGGATGGTGTATGGTGGATGATGGATAATTGATGATGGATGGTGGATGGTGGATGGTGGATGGTGGATTGTGGATTGTGGATGGTTGATGGTTGGATGGTGGATGGATAGATGGTGGATGATGGATGGTGGATGGTGGATGAGTGGTTGGTGGATCGTGGATGGTGGATGGATGGATGGATGGATGGTGGACGATGGATGGTGGATGGTGGATTGTGGATGGATGGATGGTGTATGGTGGATGGTGGATGGTGGATGCATGGATGGTGGATGATGGATGGTGGATGGTGGAATGTGGATGGAGGATGGATGGATGGTGGATGCTGTATGGTGGATGGTGGATGGATGGATGGTGGAGGATGGATGGTGGATGGTGGATGGATTGTGGATGGTGGATTGTGGATGGATTGTGGATGGTGGAGGGTGGATGGATTGTGGATGGAGGATTCTGGATGGTGGATGGTGGATGGAGTATGGATTGTGGATGGTGGATGATGGATGGTGGATGGTGGATGATGGATGATTGATGACGGATGATGGATGGTGGATGGTGGATGGTGGATGGTTGGATGGTGGATGGATGGATGGTGGATGGTGGATGGTGGATGGTGGATGAATGGATGGTGGATTGTGGATGGTGGATGGATTGAGTATGTTGGATGGTGTATGGTGGATGGTGGATGGATCATGGATGGTGGATGGTGGATGGATGGATGGTGGATGGATTGTGGATGGTGGATGGTGGATGGATTGTGAATGATGGATTGTGGATGGTGGATGGATTGTGGAATGTGGATGGTGGATGGAGAATTGTGGATGGTGGATATATTGTGGACGGTGGATGGATGGACGGTGGATGGAGGATGGTGGATGGTGGATGGAGGATTGATGGATGTTGGATGGTGGATGTTGGATGGTGGATGGTGGATGGAGGATGGTGGATGGTGGATGATGAATGGTGGATGGATGGTGAATGGTGGATGGTGGATGGTGGATGGATGGATGGTGGATGGTGGATGGTGGATGGTGGTTGGTGGATGGTACATGGATGGACGGTGGATGGATGGATGGTGGATGGATGGATGTTGGTGGGATGGATGGTGGATGGTGAATGGTGGTTGGATGGATGGTGGATACTGGATGGTGGATGGTGCATGGAGGATGTTGGATGGTGGATGGAGGATGGTGGATGGTGGATGTTGTTTGGATGGATGGTGAATGGTGGATGGTGGATTGTGAATGGATGGATGGTGGTTGGTGGATGGTGGATGGATGGATGGTGGATGGTGGATGGTGGATGGTGTATGGATTGTGGATCGTGGATGGTGGATGGTGGATGGTGGATGGATTGTGGATGGTGGATGGTGGATGGTGGACGGATTTTGGATGGTGGATGGTTGATGGTAGATGGTGGATGGTGGATGGATTGTGGATGGTGGATGATGGAAGGTGGATGTTGGATGGTGGATGATGGATGACGGATGGTGGATGTTGGATGATGGATGGTGGATGGTGGACGGTGGATGGTGGATGGAGGATGGTGGATGGTGGATGGTGGATGGTGGATGGTAGATGGTGGATGTAGGATTGTGGATGGTTGATGGAGGATGGTGGAAAGTGTATGGTGGATGGATGGATGGTGAATGGTGGATGGTGGATGGTGGGATTGTTGGATGGAAGATGGTGGATGGTGGATGGTGGATGGATGGATGGAGGATGGTGGATGGTGGATGTTGGATGGTGGATGGTGGATGGTGGATTGTGGATGGAGTTTGCTGGATGGTGGATGGATGGATGGAGGATGGTGGATGGTGGCTGTTGGATGGATTGATTGTGGATGGTGGATGGTGGATGATGGATGAGGATGGTTGATGATGAATGGATGGATGGGAGATGGTGTATGGATTGTGGATGGTGGATGGTGGACGGATTGTGGATGTGGATGGTGGATGGTGGATGGTGGATGGATTGTGGATGGTGGATGGTGGATGGTGGACGGTGGATGGATTGTGGATGGTGGATGGTGGATGGTGGACGGTGGATGGTGAATGGATTGTGGATTGTGGATGGTTGATGGTGGATGGTGGATGGTGGATTGTGGATGGAGGATGGATGGATGGTGGATGCTGTATGGTGGATGGGTGGATGGATGGATGGTGGATGGTGGATGGTGGATGATGGATGTGTATGTTGGATGGTGGATGGTGGATGGTGGATGGTGGATGAATGGATGGTGGATGGTGGATGGGTGGATGGTGGATGGATGGATGGTGGATGATGGATGGTGGATGGTGGATGGATGGATGATGGATGGATGGTGGATGCTGATGGTGGATGGTGGATGGATGGATGGTGGAAGATGGATGGTGGATGGTGGAAGGATTGTGGATGGTGGATGGTGGATGGATGTGTATGGTGGATGGTG